>NC_068457.1:17265659-17330659 GCF_023373465.1 Oncorhynchus keta | reverse complement strand
ACACTCACACACTCACGCATACACACTCACACACTCACGCATACACACTCACACACTCACGCATACACACTCACACACTCACGCATACACATTAAAACACTCTACGCATACACACTCACACATGGACACTCACGCATACACACTCACACACTCACGCACACACTCATGGACACACACTCACGCATAACACTCACGCATACACACTCACACACTCACGCATACACACTCACACACTCACGCATACACACTCACACATGCACACTCACGCATACACACTCACACACTCACGCACACACACTCACACACACACTCACACACTCACGCATACACACTCACGCATGACACTCACACACTCACGCATACACACTCACACACTTACGCAACACACTCACACACTACACACACTCACACATACACACATTCACACACTGATTAAAACACGCATAAAACACATGTGTGACACACACTCATGTGTGACCTACACAGGTAGTGTGTGTGCAAAACAAGGGTCATGTGTGATCCTACATGGAGGGACACAAACAAGGGTATATGTGTGACCCTACATGGAGGTAGTGTGTGTGCTCACGGAGGTAGTGTGTGTGCATATGCACACTCACACACTCACACATACACACTCACACACTGGACATACACACACTCACACACTCACGCATACACACTCACACACTCACACACACACTCACACGTACATGTGTGACACTCAAACACACACACACACACACACACACACACACACACACACACACACACACACACACACACACACACACACACACACACACACACACACACACACACACACACACACACACACGTATGAAGTGGGTGGTTAATAATAAGACCATAATAAAGATGTATGGGACCAAACTGTGTGCTGATTAAAACAAGGGTCTATGTGTGATCCTACATGGAGGGAATGTGTGTGCTGATTAAAACAAGGGTCTATGTGTGACCCTACATGGAGGGAGTGTGTGTGCTGATTAAAACAAGGGTCTATGTGTGATCCTACATGGAGGGAATGTGTGTGCTGATTAAAACAAGGGTCTATGTGTGACCCTACATGGAGGGAGTGTGTGTGCTGATTAAAACAAGGGTCTATGTGTGATCCTACATGGAGGGAGTGTGTGTGCTGATTAAAACAAGGGTCTATGTGTGACCCTACATGGAGGGAGTGTGTGTGCTGATTAAAACAAGGGTCTATGTGTGACCCTACATGGAGGGAGTGTGTGTGCTGATTAAAACAAGGGTCTATGTGTGATCCTACATGGAGGGAGTGTGTGTGCCTGTCGCTTGAATTTCAGGCCTTTATCACAACTGTTTTCATACATGATAAAATGTTCAACCATTACGCCTCTTCACTTGTTCTTTTCAATCAGACTGAGCCCCTGAGGAACTGGTGGTGAGATGGGAGCAGTTTGGATGGATTCATATAGTCGTCATCATCCTCTGTGATGCTGTCACTTCGCAGGGCTGCACTTCTGTTTTCACACACACACACACACACACACACACACACACACACACACACACACACACACACACACACACACACACACACACACACACACACACACACACACACACACACACACACACACACACACACACACACACAGAGACACACTCTGTCACTTTGCAGGGCTTAGCTTCTGTTTGTGCCTTCTGTCATGCAGGCTGTCCTGGAATTCTGCTGTTGCCATGGCAAACCTTCTCTGATTGTACAGCCATTCCACTGTTCTGTGGAGGATCCTCACATTCTGCATCTGTGGAGTGCAGGTTCAGTACACACACTCAAACATGATCAGACACAGAGAAGGCATGGAGAAATGGAGCACGAGAGAGGGATTGGGGAGATAAAGTGATCGGAAGAGAGAGAGAGATGGATGGAGAGAGGGGGAGAAGGGGGAGTGGTGATGGAGGAGGGAGGACAAAAGGAGAGGGATTAGGAAGAGATCTTGGTGATTTGCAGTGTTTCTGCTGCCCGCGTGGGGAGGAGAGTTGACTGAGAGAGAGAGGAGAAAGAGAGGAGAAAAGGTAGAGGAGAGGTAGAGAAGAAAGGACGTGAGCAGAAAACATAGGATAAGATGATTAATGGGGAGGTGAGAGTGAGAAAGAGAAAGAGAGACAGAGGATAGGAAGGAGAGATATATGTTGGAGGAAGATGAAGGAGAGAGAGAGGTCGAGGAAGATGAAGGAGAGCGAGAGGTCGAGGAAAGAGGGGGAATAGAGGAGAAGTAGTGTGGCGGACACATGCATGCAATAATGCTTTAAATAAAGACCAAAACATCAAACTGTCTTCATTTACATTTACAATTATATTCTGTCAATTCTTCTTTATTTATCACTTTAATGTTTAATGTTTAATTCCCTTCTGTAACGAACAGCCAACTCTTTCTAAATCACATCTACAGTCGTTCAGCCAGGGTTAAAGAGATGCAAGGCGCTTTTGGTCCATTTTCATCATTGAAACCAGTGTTTTGGGAACTGCTCCAAAACAGATTTTCCCCCCTTTGTCACACACTCCAAATACCACGTTTGAAACAGAAAACAGCTTCAGAAATCAGCACACAATGACTTCCTTTTGACAAGACCAGCACATCACAGCACAGATTATGGGATGAAGAAAGAGAGAGAGAGGGAAAGAAAGAAAGGAATTGACTGAAGATTGTTGTGTAGATGAGAATGGTGGCGAGAAGTACAACAGATAGCAGGATAGCAACAGCAAAACCAGACAAGAGTGACAAGAAAATAACAAAACTGCTCTCTTCTCATGTTCAAACACCCCAGTGCTCCAGATGAAGTTCAGCAGCGCTGCAGTTCTTGACACAAACCGGTGCGCCTGGCACCTACTACCGTACCCCGTTCAAAGGCACTTAAATCTTTTGTCTTGACCATTCACCCTCTGAATGGCACATGTACACAACCCATGACTCAATCCTTCTTTAACCCGTCTCCTCCCCTTCCTCTACACTGATTGAACAATTTGATTTGACACTGAGTTAACAAGTGACATCAATAAGGGATCATAGCTTTCACCTGGATTCACCTGGTCAGTCTGTGTCTTGGAAAGAGCAGGTGTTCTTCATATGTTGTACACTCAGGGTATGACCCAATCATCTGATTACAATGTATTTTAATTAAACCTCTGAATATCAGTCGTTTCTCTGCCTCACAGACCAGGGTTTCTTAATCCTTCTTCCTTTCTTTTCAATCTTTCATTCCCACACTCAGTCCTACATATTTCTCTTACAACCCAGTCTTATCAGTTCTCTGTGGTCTCCATGCAGTCTCTCAGCCCTTAAAGCACTAGCCTGTTCTCCTCCATAGAGAGAGGGGGGTTCCCAGGCCTTCCATGCCTGGCTGGGCTCACTGCCCTGGGGGCAAACAACTGCCACTTGACCCGTAGACCTCCAGGCTCCAAGGTCCAGACCTCATTACAGCGACGTCAAAGAACCAACCCCACAACCGATCTCTTTATATAACTTTTGGGCCTGTCATCAAAGAGAAACAAACTCACTCACTCACTCACACACACGCATCAAAGAGAAACTGTATCAAACAACATTATTATCAAGTGACATCAGAAAGAGAGAGAAACAGAGGAAGGGGGAGGGGCAAAGCATGTTTTCTCTCACATCCCTCAGACATAGCGATCTTCAGCGAGATGAGAGGAGAATACTTGGCCGTATGAAGATAAGGGTGAAATTAAGCCAATTGGTCGATTGTGTGATGAGAGGTCCATTTGAGGGGTCTTAAGATTTGCCTGAGCAGAAAAGGCCACAGAAAGTCAAATTATTCTAAAACTCTCCAGAGCTCTCGGGACTTCAGACATATCGGGAAGAAAAAAAGAGTCTTCATAAAAAAGTCTCTCAAGTGTACTTTGTTTCCCCAGTCAAACTTTGACACAGACTTTATATGGTATGGCGGTTGAACTTGAAATGTATGGCGGTTGCATGTAATGCATAAGGAGCTATAAACTGATATGAATATTTATAACACGTCTAATAATACATAAAACATACAACAGAGAGGGAGAGAGCGAGAGGGGGAGGGACAAAGATAGAGAGACAGAGAGAGAGAGAGAGAGAAAGAGAGACAGAAAGAGAAAGAGAGACAAAGATAGAGAGAGAGATGGAGAGAGAGACAGAAAGAGGGATGGAGAGAGAGAGAGAGAGATGGAGAGAGAGAGAGAGAGAGAGGGAGGGAGAGAAAGAGAGGGAGAGAAAGAGAGGGTGACAGAGAGAGAGAAAGAGAGACGGAGAGAGAGAGAGAGAGAGAGAGAGAGAGAGAGAGAGAGAGAGAGAAATAGAGACAGAGAGACGGAGAGAGAGAGACAGAGAGAGAGAGAGAGAGAGAGAGAGAGAGAGAGAGACAGAAAGAGAGATGGAGAGAGAGAGAGAGAGACGGAGAGAGAGAGAGACGGAGAGAGAGAGAAGAGAGAGATAGAGGGACAAAGATAAAGAGACAGAGAGAGAGAAAGAGAGACAGAAAGAGAGAAGGAGAGAGAGAGAAAGAGAGAGCTGTAGAGAGAGAGAGAGAGAGAGAGAGACAGAGAGAGAGAGAAAGGTTCCATTACACCATGTTATATAGACTGGATAGTGTCTGAATTAAATAGGGTCTGAAATCTAGACTGTTCTTACTCCACTTCCCGTATGCTGTGTAAATGTTTCTATATCTGATACCTTAATGGTAACTCACACACACATGCACACACACAATGGCGTACACAGAGCCTCAGACCAGAGCTGACCAGCCTTGGTTTTCATGGTCAAACCACATCACCTCTGGACTCAACCACAGCAGTGGTATCTGCTGAAGAGCTCAGTAGATGGTCATCACACACACACATTGGTAAAAACGTTAAACCGCTGTAGCGGGGAATAAGGTTACCTTACAAAACATCCCCCGGATCAATGCTGAATGCCTAATTACGGGAGACGAGCAGAGACAATACTAGGGCCAGCGTGTGTGTGTGTGCATGCGCGCGTGTGCGTGTGTGTGTGTAATCTGATGAGGAATTAGATGTTTGTCTTCACCGTTGTGAGGCAGGGGACGAGGAAGAGGCAATCTAGTCCCACTAAAGCTTTCAGACGTGAAACGTTACACTACACCCCCCCCACACACACACACTACTCCTTCGCAAAGAGACGGTGAAAGACGGCCTAGAAAACGTCCTTATATTGACTCCTTTATCTTTCAACAAGGATGAAATAAACCTCCCTCCCTCTCTCTCTATCTCTCTCTCCTTGCTCTCCTTGTGTTCCTGTTTCTTTTTTCTACCCTACTGGGCACATAGATTAGTCTTGAATGATGAATGATGAAGAGTAGTCATATCTCTGGTTATTTTGACCATTTAAATGTCAGTTATTTACCTTACGGATAACCTTCAACTTATTCAATTATACAACTTATACTCTCTTTCCTTCAATCTCTCCCTTCCCACCATCTCTCCCATAAAAAAAATAAGCTTATTTCTCTAGACCTGTACAGTGTGACACTGGCTACTCAACCTGTGCATAAGTTATAAGGTATAATCTATTATTAATACAATTAGCATCTAATTAGCATATCACCACAGCTCATAATCGAGGTCAGTAATTGGTACTTAAATCAACACATCGTACCTTAATCATATTTCATTTATGAACAACGCCACTTAATATGCAATTAAGACCAATTTTAGCCTTAAAGCATTTCCAAGTAGATATTTTCCCTGGTGTTGATGACTAACTGAGTAAGGAGCATGCTGTGAAACAATGATTGAATATTGTATTATTAAACAGAGGAGAAATATTTGAGGGCATAAAGTCAGGGACTACTGGACATTCCACTTATCATCATAGGACCTAGTGACTCCTACTCTATGACCATGTGATGTTGGCCTCTTAGTTAGTCCAGTGTTTCCCAACAATAGTCCTCTAGTACACCGGACAGTTTATATGTTTATTGTAACCCTGGACAAGCACACCTGATACAGCCTGTCAACTAATCATCAAGCCCTCAATGAGCTGAATGAGGTGTGTTTCTCTAGCGCGACAACAAAAATGTGTACTGTTGGGGGTTCTGAAGGACTGGAGTTGGAAAACACTGAGTTAGTCCATGGGCCAGCATTCAGTAGTCCTACCTCTCCTGGACAGCATTCAGTAGGCCAAACTCTCCTGGATAGCATTCAGTAGGCTTACCTCTCCTGGACAGCATTCAGTAGGCTTACCTCTCCTGGACAGCATTCAGTAGTCCTACTTCTCCTGGCCAACATTCAGCAGTCCTACCTCTCCTGGCCAACCTTCAGTAGTCCTACCCCACCTGGCCAACATTCAGCAGCCCTACCCTCCTGGCCAACATTCAGCAGTCCAACCAGTCCTGGCCAACATTCAGTAGTCCTACCTCTCCTGGCCAACATTCAGTAGGTCTACCTCTCCTGGCCAACATTCAGTAGTCCTACTTCTCCTGGCCAACATTCAGCAGTCCTACCTCTCCTGGCCAACCTTCAGTAGTCCTACCTCTCCTGGCCAACATTCAGTAGTCCTACCTCTCCTGGCCAACATTCAGCAGTCCTACCCCACCTGGCCAACATTCAGCAGTCCTACCTGTCCTGGCCAACATTCAGCAGTCCTACCTGTCCTGGCCAACATTCAGTAGGTCTACCTCTCCTGGCCAACATTCAGCTGTCCTACCCCACCTGGCCAACATTCAGCAGTCCTACCCTCCTGGCCAACATTCAGCAGTCCTACCTGTCCTGGCCAACATTCAGTAGTCCTACCTGTCCTGGCCAACATTCAGTAGGTCTACCTCTCTTGGCCAACATTCAGTAGTCCTACCCCTCCTGGCCAACATTCAGTAGGCCTACCTCTCCTGGCCAACATTCTGTAGGTCTACCTCTCCTGGCCAACATTCAGTAGTCCTACCTCTCCTGGCCAACATTCAGTAGGTCTACCTCTCCTGGCCAACATTCAGCTGTCCTACCCCACCTGGCCAACATTCAGCAGTCCTACCCTCCTGGCCAACATTCAGCAGTCCTACCTGTCCTGGCCAACATTCAGTAGTCCTACCTCTCCTGGCCAGCATTCAGCAGTCCTACCTGTCCTGTCCAACATTCAGTAGTCCTACCCTTCCTGGCCAACATTCAGTAGGCCTACCCTCCTGGCCAACATTCAGCAGTCCTACCTCTCCTGGCCAACATTCAGTAGTCCTACCTCTCCTGGCCAACATTCAGCAGTCCTACCTGTCCTGGCCAACATTCAGCAGTCCTACCTGTCCTGGCCAACATTCAGCAGTCCTACCTCTCCTGGCCAACATTCAGTAGCCCTACCTCTCCTGGCCAACATTCAGTAGTCCTACCTCTCCTGGACAACATTCAGTAGTCCTACCCCTCCTAGCCAACATTCAGCAGTCCTACCCTCCTGATCAACATTCAGCAGTCCTACCTGTCCTGGCCAACATTCAGTAGTCCTACCTGTCCTGGCCAACATTCAGTAGGCCTACCCTCCTGGCCAACATTCAGCAGTCCTACCTCTCCTGGCCAACATTCAGTAGTACTACCTCTCCTGGCCAACATTCAGCAGTCCTACCTGTCCTGGCCAACATTCAGCAGTCTCTCCTTGCCAACATTCAGTAGCACTACCTCTCCTGGCCAACATTCAGTAGTCCTACCTCTCCTGGACAACATTCAGTAGTCCTACCCCTCCTAGCCAACATTCAGCAGTCCTACCCTCCTGATCAACATTCAGCAGTCTTACCTGTCCTGGCCAACATTCAGTGGGTCTACCTCTCTTGGCCAACATTCAGTAGTCCTACCCCTCCTGGCCAACATTCAGTAGGCCTACCTCTCCTGGCCAACATTCAGTAGGTCTACCTCTCCTTGCCAACATTCAGTAGTCCTACCTCTCCTGGCCAACATTCAGCAGTCCTACCCTCCTGGCCAACATTCAGCAGTCCTACCTGTCCTGGCCAACATTCAGCAGTCCTACGTCTCCTGGCCAACATTCAGTAGCCCTACCTCTCCTGGCCAACATTCAGTAGTCCTACCTCTCCTGGACAACATTCAGTAGTCCTACCCCTCCTAGCCAACATTCATCAGTCCTACCCTCCTGATCAACATTCAGCAGTCCTACCTGTCCTGGCCAACATTCAGTAGTCCTACCTGTCCTGGCCAACATTCAGTGGGTCTACCTCTCTTGGCCAACATTCAGTAGTCCTACCCCTCCTGGCCAACATTCAGTAGGCCTACCTCTCCAGGCCAACATTCAGTAGTCCTACCTCTCCTGGCCACCATTCAGTAGATCTACCTCTCCTGGCCAACATTCAGTAGCCCTACCTCTCCTAGCAAACATTCATCAGTCCTACCCTCCTGGCCAACATTCAGTAGTCCTACCTCTCCTGGCCATCATTCAGTAGTCCTACCTCTCCTGGCCAACATTCAGTAGTCCTACCCTTCCTGGCCAACATTCAGTAGGACCTACTCTCCTGGCCAACATTCAGCAGTCCTACCTCTCCTGGCCAACATTCAGTAGTCCTACCTCTCCTGGCCAACATTCAGTAGATCTACCTCTCCTGGCCAACATTCAGTAGGCCTACCTCTCCTGGCAAACATTCATCAGTCCTACCCTCCTGGCCAACATTCAGCAGTCATACCTCTCCTGGCCAACATTCAGTAGTCCTACCCCTCCTGGCCAACATTAGGTAGGTCTACCCCTCCTGGCCAACATTCAGCAGTCCTACCTCTCCTGGCCAACATTCAGTAGTCCTACCTCTCCTGGCCAACATTCAGTAGGCCTACCTCTCCTGGCAAACATTCAGCAGTCCTACCCTCCTGGCCAACATTCAGCAGTCCTACCTGTCCTGGCCAACATTCAGCAGTCCTACGTCTCCTGGCCAACATTCAGTAGCCCTACCTCTCCTGGCCAACATTCAGTAGTCCTACCTCTCCTGGACAACATTCAGTAGTGCTACCCCTCCTAGCCAACATTCATCAGTCCTACCCTCCTGATCAACATTCAGCAGTCCTACCTGTCCTGGCCAACATTCAGTAGTCCTATCTGTCCTGGCCAACATTCAGTGGGTCTACCTCTCTTGGCCAACATTCAGTAGTCCTACCCCTCCTGGCCAACATTCAGTAGGCCTACCTCTCCAGGCCAACATTCAGTAGTCCTACCTCTCCTGGCCACCATTCAGTAGATCTACCTCTCCTGGCCAACATTCAGTAGCCCTACCTCTCCTAGCAAACATTCATCAGTCCTACCCTCCTGGCCAACATTCAGTAGTCCTACCTCTCCTGGCCAGCATTCAGTAGTCCTACCTCTCCTGGCCAACATTCAGTAGTCCTACCCTTCCTGGCCAACATTCAGTAGGACCTACCCTCCTGGCCAACATTCAGCAGTCCTACCTCTCCTGGCCAACATTCAGTAGTCCTACCTCTCCTGGCCAACATTCAGTAGATCTACCTCTCCTGGCCAACATTCAGTAGGCCTACCTCTCCTGGCAAACATTCATCAGTCCTACCCTCCTGGCCAACATTCAGCAGTCATACCTCTCCTGGCCAACATTCAGTAGTCCTACCCCTCCTGGCCAACATTAGGTAGGTCTACCCCTCCTGGCCAACATTCAGCAGTCCTACCTCTCCTGGCCAACATTCAGTAGTCCTACCTCTCCTGGCCAACATTCAGTAGGCCTACCTCTCCTGGCCAACATTCAGTAGTCCTACCCCTCCTGGCCAACATTCAGTAGGTCTACCCCTCCTGGCCAACATTCAGCAGTCCTAAACCTCCTGGCCAACATTCAGCAGTCATACCTCTCCTGGCCAACATTCAGTAGTCCTACCCCTCCTGGCCAACATTCAGTAGGTCTACCCCTCCTGGCCAACATTCAGCAGTCCTACCTCTCCTGGCCAACATTCAGTAGGTCTACCTCTCCTGGCCAACATTCAGAAGGCCTACCTCTCCTGGCAAACATTCAGTAGGCCTACATCTCATGGCCAACATTCAGTAGGCCTACCTCTCCTGGCCAACATTCAGTAGGCCTACCTCTCCTGGCCAACATGCAGTAGGTCTACCCTCCTGGCCAACATTCAGCAGTCCTAAACCTCCTGGTTAGGATTCAGTAGCCCTACCCCTCCTGGCACAAATTTAGTAGGCCTACCTCTCCTGGCCAACATTTAGTAGTCCTACCTCTCCTGGCCAACATTCAGTAGTCCTACCCCTCCTGGCCAACATTCAGTAGTCCTACCTCTCCTGGCAAACATTCAGTAGACCTACATCTCATGGCCAACATTCAGTAGGCCTACCTCTCCTGGCCAACATGCAGTAGGTCTACCCCTCCTGGCCAACATTCAGCAGTCCTAAACCTCCTGGTTAGCATTCAGTAGACCTACCCCTCCTGGCACAAATCTAGTAGGCCTACCTCTCCTGGCCAACATTCAGCAGTCCTACCCTCCTGGCCAACATTCAGCAGTCCTACCTGTCCTGGCCAACATTCAGTAGTCCTACCTCTCCTGGCCAACATTCAGTAGTCCTACCCTTCCTGGCCAACATTCAGTAGGCCTACCCTCCTGGCCAACATTCAGCAGTCCTACCTCTCCTGGCCAACATTCAGTAGTCCTACCTCTCCTGGCCAACATTCAGCAGTCCTACCTGTCCTGGTCAACATTCAGCAGTCCTACCTGTCCTGGCCAACATTCAGCAGTCCTACCTCTCCTGGCCAACATTCAGTAGCCCTACCTCTCCTGGTCAACATTCAGTAGTCCTACCTCTCCTGGACAACATTCAGTAGTCCTACCCCTCCTAGCCAACATTCAGCAGTCCTACCCTCCTGATCAACATTCAGCAGTCCTACCTGTCCTGGCCAACATTCAGTAGGCCTACCCTCCTGGCCAACATTCAGCAGTCCTACCTCTCCTGGCCAACATTCAGTAGTCCTACCTCTCCTGGCCAACATTCAGCAGTCCTACCTGTCCTGGCCAACATTCAGTAGCCCTACCTCTCCTGGCCAACATTCAGTAGTCCTACCCCTCCTGGACAACATTCAGTAGTCCTACCCCTCCTAGCCAACATTCAGCAGTCCTACCCTCCTCATCAACATTCAGCAGTCCTACCTGTCCTGGCCAACATTCAGTAGTCCTACCCCTCCTGGCCAACATTCAGTAGGCCTACCTCTCCTGGCCAACATTCAGTAGGTCTACCTCTCCTCTCCAACATTCAGTAGTCCTACCTCTCCTGGCCAACATTCAGCAGTCCTACCCTCCTGGCCAACATTCAGCAGTCCTACCTGTCCTGGCCAACATTCAGCAGTCCTACGTCTCCTGGCCAACATTCAGTAGCCCTACCTCTCCTGGCCAACATTCAGTAGTCCTACCTCTCCTGGACAACATTCAGTAGTCCTACCCCTCCTAGCCAACATTCATCAGTCCTACCCTCCTGATCAACATTCAGCAGTCCTACCTGTCCTGGCCAACATTCAGTAGTCCTACCTGTCCTGGCCAACATTCAGTGGGTCTACCTCTCTTGGCCAACATTCAGTAGTCCTACCCCTCCTGGCCAACATTCAGTAGGCCTACCTCTCCTGGCCAACATTCAGTAGTCCTACCTCTCCTGGCCAACATTCAGTAGTCCTACCCTTCCTGGCCAACATTCAGTATTCCTACCTCTCCTGGCCAACATTCAGTAGATCTACCTCTCCTGGCCAACATTCAGTAGCCCTACCTCTCCTAGCAAACATTCATCAGTCCTACCCTCCTGGCCAGCATTCAGTAGTCCTACCTCTCCTGGCCAACATTCAGTAGTCCTACCCTTCCTGGCCAACATTCAGTAGGACCTACCCTCCTGGCCAACATTCAGCAGTCCTACCTCTCCTGGCCAACATTCAGTAGTCCTACCTCTCCTGGCCAACATTCAGTAGATCTACCTCTCCTGGCCAACATTCAGTAGGCCTACCTCTCCTGGCAAACATTCATCAGTCCTACCCTCCTGGCCAACATTCAGCAGTCATACCTCTCCTGGCCAACATTCAGTAGTCCTACCCCTCCTGGCCAACATTAGGTAGGTCTACCCCTCCTGGCCAACATTCAGCAGTCCTACCTCTCCTGGCCAACATTCAGTAGTCCTACCTCTCCTGGCCAACATTCAGTAGGCCTACCTCTCCTGGCCAACATTCAGTAGGCCTACCTCTCCTGGCCAACATTCAGAAGGCCTACCTCTCCTGGCAAACATTCAGTAGGCCTACATCTCATGGCCAACATTCAGTAGGCCTACCTCTCCTGGCCAACATTCAGTATGCCTACCTCTCCTGGCCAACATTCAGTAGTCCTACCCCTCCTGGCCAACATTCAGTAGGTCTACCCCTCCTGGCCAACATTCAGCAGTCCTAAACCTCCTGGCCAACATTCAGCAGTCATACCTCTCCTGGCCAACATTCAGTAGTCCTACCCCTCCTGGCCAACATTCAGTAGGTCTACCTGTCCTGGCCAACATTCAGCAGTCCTACCTCTCCTGGCCAACATTCAGTAGGCCTACCTCTCCTGGCCAACATTCAGAAGGCCTACCTCTCCTGGCAAACATTCAGTAGGCCTACATCTCATGGCCAACATTCAGTAGGCCTACCTCTCCTGGCCAACATTCAGTAGGCCTACCTCTCCTGGCCAACATGCAGTAGGTCTACCCCTCCTGGCCAACATTCAGCAGTCCTAAACCTCCTGGTTAGGATTCAGTAGCCCTACCCCTCCTGGCACAAATTTAGTAGGCCTACCTCTCCTGGCCAACATTTAGTAGTCCTACCTCTCCTGGCCAACATTCAGTAGTCCTACCCCTCCTGGCCAACATTCAGTAGTCCTACCTCTCCTGGCAAACATTCAGTAGGCCTACATCTCATGGCCAACATTCAGTAGGCCTACCTCTCCTGGCCAACATGCAGTAGGTCTATCCCTCCTGGCCAACATTCAGCAGTCCTAAACCTCCTGGTTAGCATTCAGTAGGCCTACCCCTCCTGGCACAAATCTAGTAGGCCTACCTCTCCTGGCCAACATTCAGCAGTCCTACCTCTCCTGGCCAACATTCAGTAGCCCTACCTCTCCTGGCCAACATTCAGTAGTCCTACCTCTCATGGACAACATTCAGTAGTCCTACCCCTCCTAGCCAACATTCAGCAGTCCTACCCTCCTGATCAACATTCAGCAGTCCTACCTGTCCTGGCCAACATTCAGTAGTCCTACCTGTCCTGGCCAACATTCAGTAGGTCTACCTCTCTTGGCCAACATTCAGTAGTCCTACCCCTCCTGGCCAACATTCAGTAGGCCTACCTCTCCTGGCCAACATTCAGTAGGTTTACCTCTCCTGGCCAACATTCAGTAGTCCTACCTCTCCTGGCCAACATTCAGTAGTCCTACCCCTCCTGGCACAAATTTAGTAGGCCTACCTCTCCTGGCCAACATTTAGTAGTCCTACCTCTCCTGGCCAACATTCAGTAGTCCTACCCCTCCTGGCCAACATTCAGTAGTCCTACCTCTCCTGGCAAACATTCAGTGGGCCTACATCTCATGGCCAACATTCAGTAGGCCTACCTCTCCTGGCCAACATGCAGTAGGCCTACCCCTCCTGGCACAAATCTAGTAGGCCTACCTCTCCTGGCCAACATTCAGCAGTCCTACCCCTCCTGGCCAACATTCAGTAGGCCTATCTCTCCTGGCCAACATTCTGTAGGTCTACCTCTCCTGGCCAACATTCAGTAGTCCTACCTCTCCTGGCCAACATTCAGTAGGTCTACCTCTCCTGGCCAACATTCAGCTGTCCTACCCCACCTGGCCAACATTCAGCAGTCCTACCCTCCTGGCCAACATTCAGCAGTCCTACCTGTCCTGGCCAACATTCAGTAGTCCTACCTCTCCTGGACAGCATTCAGCAGTCCTACCTGTCCTGTCCAACATTCAGTAGTCCTACCCTTCCTGGCCAACATTCAGTAGGCCTACCCTCCTGGCCAACATTCAGCAGTCCTACCTCTCCTGGCCAACATTCAGTAGTCCTACCTCTCCTGGCCAACATTCAGCAGTCCTACCTGTCCTGGCCAACATTCAGCAGTCCTACCTGTCCTGGCCAACATTCAGCAGTCCTACCTCTCCTGGCCAACATTCAGTAGTCCTACCTCTCCTGGCCAACATTCAGTAGTCCTACCTCTCCTGGACAACATTCAGTAGTCCTACCCCTCCTAGCCAACATTCAGCAGTCCTACCCTCCTGATCAACATTCAGCAGTCCTACCTGTCCTGGCCAACATTCAGTAGGCCTACCCTCCTGGCCAACATTCAGCAGTCCTACCTCTCCTGGCCAACATTCAGTAGTCCTACCTCTCCTGGCCAACATTCAGCAGTCCTACCTGTCCTGGCCAACATTCAGTAGCCCTACCTCTCCTGGCCAACATTCAGTAGTCCTACCTCTCCTGGACAACATTCAGTAGTCCTACCCCTCCTAGCCAACATTCAGCAGTCCTACCCTCCTGATCAACATTCAGCAGTCCTACCTGTCCTGGCCAACATTCAGTAGTCCTACCTGTCCTGGCCAACATTCAGTGGGTCTACCTCTCTTGGCCAACATTCAGTAGTCCTACCCCTCCTGGCCAACATTCAGTAGGCCTACCTCTCCTGGCCAACATTCAGTAGGTCTACCTCTCCTCGCCAACATTCAGTAGTCCTACCTCTCCTGGCCAACATTCAGCAGTCCTACCTGTCCTGGCCAACATTCAGCAGTCCTACGTCTCCTGGCCAACATTCAGTAGCCCTACCTCTCCTGGCCAACATTCAGTAGTCCTACCTCTCCTGGACAACATTCAGTAGTCCTACCCCTCCTAGCCAACATTCATCAGTCCTACCCTCCTGATCAACATTCAGCAGTCCTACCTGTCCTGGCCAACATTCAGTAGTCCTACCTGTCCTGGCCAACATTCAGTGGGTCTACCTCTCCTGGCCAACATTCAGTAGTCCTACCTCTCCTGGCCAACATTCAGTAGTCCTACCCTTCCTGGCCAACATTCAGTAGGCCTACCCTCCTGGCCAACATTCAGCAGTCCTACCTCTCCTGGCCAACATTCAGTAGTCCTACCTCTCCTGGCCAACATTCAGTAGATCTACCTCTCCTGGCCAACATTCAGTAGCCCTACCTCTCCTAGCAAACATTCATCAGTCCTACCCTCCTGGCCAACATTCAGTAGTCCTACCTCTCCTGGCCAGCATTCAGTAGTCCTACCTCTCCTGGCCAACATTCAGCAGTCCTGCCTGTCCTGGCCAACATTCAGCAGTCCTACCTGTCCTGGCCAACATTCAGCAGTCCTACCTCTCCTGGCCAACATTCAGTAGTCCTACCTCTCCTGGACAACATTCAGTAGTCCTACCTCTCCTGGACAACATTCAGTAGTCCTACCCCTCCTAGCCAACATTCAGCAGTCCTACCCTCCTGATCAACATTCAGCAGTCCTACCTGTCCTGGCCAACATTCAGTAGACCTACCCTCCTGGCCAACATTCATCAGTCCTACCCTCCTGATCAACATTCAGCAGTCCTACCTGTCCTGGCCAACATTCAGTAGTCCTACCTGTCCTGGCCAACATTCAGTGGGTCTACCTCTCTTGGCCAACATTCAGTAGTCCTACCCCTCCTGGCCAACATCCAGTAGACCTACCTCTCCTGGCCAACATTCAGTAGTCCTACCTCTCCTGGCCAACATTCAGTAGTCCTACCCTTCCTGGCCAACATTCAGTAGGCCTACCCTCCTGGCCAACATTCAGCAGTCCTACCTCTCCTGGCCAACATTCAGTAGTCCTACCTCTCCTGGCCAACATTCAGTAGATCTACCTCTCCTGGCCAACATTCTGTAGCCCTACCTCTCCTAGCAAACATTCATCAGTCCTACCCTCCTGGCCAACATTCAGTAGTCCTACCTCTCCTGGCCAGCATTCAGTAGTCCTACCTCTCCTGGCCAACATTCAGTAGTCCTACCCTTCCTGGCCAACATTCAGTAGGACCTACCCTCCTGGCCAACATTCAGCAGTCCTACCTCTCCTGGCCAACATTCAGTAGTTCTACCTCTCCTGGCCAACATTCAGTAGGCCTACCTCTCCTGGCAAACATTCATCAGTCCTACCCTCCTGGCCAACATTCAGCAGTCCTACCTCTCCTGGCCAACATTCAGAAGGCCTACCTCTCCTGGCAAACATTCAGTAGGCCTACATCTCATGGCCAACATTCAGTAGGCCTACCTCTCCTGGCCAACATTCAGTATGCCTACCTCTCCTGGCCAACATTCAGTAGTCCTACCCCTCCTGGCCAACATTCAGTAGGTCTACCCCTCCTGGCCAACATTCAGCAGTCCTAAACCTCCTGGCCAACATTCAGCAGTCATACCTCTCCTGGCCAACATTCAGTAGTCCTACCCCTCCTGGCCAACATTCAGTAGGTCTACCTGTCCTGGCCAACATTCAGCAGTCCTACCTCTCCTGGCCAACATTCAGTAGGCCTACCTCTCCTGGCCAACATTCAGAAGGCCTACCTCTCCTGGCAAACATTCAGTAGGCCTACATCTCATGGCCAACATTCAGTAGGCCTACCTCTCCTGGCCAACATTCAGTAGGCCTATCTCTCCTGGCCAACATTCAGTAGGCCTACATCTCATGGCCAACATTCAGTAGGTCTACCCCTCCTGGCCAACATTCAGCAGTCCTAAACCTCCTGGTTAGGATTCAGTAGCCCTACCCCTCCTGGCACAAATTTAGTAGGCCTACCTCTCCTGGCCAACATTTAGTAGTCCTACCTCTCCTGGCCAACATTCAGTAGTCCTACCCCTCCTGGCCAACATTCAGTAGTCCTACCTCTCCTGGCAAACATTCAGTAGGCCTACATCTCATGGCCAACATTCAGTAGGCCTACCTCTCCTGGCCAACATGCAGTAGGTCTATCCCTCCTGGCCAACATTCAGCAGTCCTAAACCTCCTGGTTAGCATTCAGTAGGCCTACCCCTCCTGGCACAAATCTAGTAGGCCTACCTCTCCTGACCAACATTCAGCAGTCCTACCTCTCCTGGCCAACATTCAGTAGCCCTACCTCTCCTGACCAACATTCAGTAGTCCTACCTCTCCTGGACAACATTCAGTAGCCCTACCTCTCTTGGCCAACATTCAGCAGTCCTACCCCTCCTGGCCAACATTCAGTAGGCCTACCTCTCCTGGCCAACATTCAGTAGGTTTACCTCTCCTGGCCAACATTCGGTAGTCCTACCTCTCCTGGCCAACATTCAGTAGGTCTACCCCTCCTGGCCAACATTCAGCTGTCCTACCCTACCTGGCCAACATTCAGCAGTCCTACCCTCCGGGCCAACATTCAGTAGTCCTACCTCTCCTGGCCAACATTCAGTAGATCTACCTCTCCTGGCCAACATTCAGTAGGCCTACCCCTCCTGGCCAACATTCAGTAGGTCTACCCCTCCTGGCCAACATTCAGCAGTCCTACCTCTCCTGGCCAACATTCAGTAGTCCTACCTCTCCTGGCCAACATTCAGTAGGCCTACCTCTCCTGGCCAACATTCACAAGGCCTACCTCTCCTGGCAAACATTCAGTAGGCCTACATCTCATGGCCAACATTCAGTAGGCCTACCTCTCCTGGCCAACATTCAGTAGGTCTACCCCTCCTGGCCAACATTCAGCAGTCCTAAACCTCCTGGTTAGCATTCAGTAGGCCTACCCTCCTGGCACAAATTTAGTAGGCCTACCTCTCCTGGCCAACATTTAGTAGTCCTACCTCTCCTGGCCAACATTCAGTAGTCCTACCCCTCCTGGCCAACATTCAGTAGTCCGAAACATCCTAGCCAATATTCACTGAGCCTAAACCTCCTGGCCAATATTCACTGAGCCTAACCCTCCTGGCCAACATTCAGTAGTCCTACCCGTCCTGGCCAGCATTCAGTAGTCCTACATCTCCTGGCCAACATTCAGTAGTCCTACCCCACCTGGCCAACAGTCAGCAGTCCTACCCTCCTGGCCAACATTCAGTAGGTCTACCCCTCCTGGCCAACATTCAGCAGTCATACCTCTCCTGGCCAACATTCAGTAGTCCTACCTCTCCTGGCCAAATTCAGTAGGCCTACCTCTCCTGGCAAACATTCAGTAGGCCTACATCTCATGGCCAACATTCAGTAGACCTACCTCTCCTGGCCAACATTCAGTAGATCTACCTCTCCTTGCCAACATTCAGTAGGCCTACCTCTCCTGGCAAACATTCATCAGTCCTACCCTCCTGGCCAACATTCAGCAGTCATACCTCTCCTGGCCAACATTCAGTAGGCTTACCTCTCCTGGACAGCATTCAGTAGGCTTACCTCTCCTGGACAGCATTCAGTAGTCCTACTTCTCCTTGCCAACATTCAGCAGTCCTACCTCTCCTGGCCAACTTTCAGTAGTCCTATCCCACCTGGCCAACATTCAGCAGTCCTACCCTCCTGGCCAACATTCAGCAGTCCTACAAGTCCTGGCCAACATTCAGTAGTCCTACCTCTCCTAGCCAACATTCAGTAGTCCTACCTCTCCTGGCCAACATTCAGTAGGTCTACCCCTCCTGGCCAACATTCAGCAGTCCTAAACCTCCTGGTTAGCATTCAGTAGGCCTACCCCTCCTGGCACACATTTAGTAGGCCTACCTCTCCTGGCCAACATTTAGTAGTCCTACCTCTCCTGGCCAACATTCAGTAGTCCTACCCCTCCTGGCCAACATTCAGTAGTCCGAAACATCCTGGCCAATATTCACTGAGGCTAAACCTCCTGGCCAATATTCACTGAGCCTAACCCTCCTGGCCAACATTCAGTAGTCCTACCCCTCCTGGCCAGCATTCAGTAGTCCTACCCCTCCTGGCCAACATTCAGTAGTCCTACACCTCCTGGCCAACATTGAGTAGTCCTAACCCTCCTGGTCAACATTCAGTAAGCCTACCCCTCCTGGCCAGCATTCAGCAGTCCTAAACCTCCTGGCCAACATTCAGTAGTCCTACCCCTCCTGGCCAACATTCAGTAGTTCTACCCCTCCTGGCCAGCATTCAGTAGTCCTAACCCTCCTGGTCAACATTCAGTAAGCCTACCACTCCTGGCCAGCATTCAGCAGTCCTAAACCTCCTGGCCAACATTCAGTAGTCCTACCCCTCCTGGTCAGCATTCAGTAGTCCAACCCCTCCTGGCCAACATTCAGTAGTCCTACCCTCCTGGCCAACATTCAGTAGTTCTACCCCTCCTGGCCAGCATTCAGCAGTCCTAAACCTCCTGGTTAGCATTCAGTAGGCCTACCCCTCCTGGCACAAATTTAGTAGGCCTACCTCTCCTGGCCAACATTTAGTAGTCCTACACCTCCTGGCCAACATTGAGTAGTCCTAACCCTCCTGGTCAACATTCAGTAAGCCTACCACTCCTGGCCAGCATTCAGCAGTCCTAAACCTCCTGGCCAACATTCAGTAGTCCTACCCCTCCTGGTCAGCATTCAGTAGTCCAACCCCTCCTGGCCAACATTCAGTAGTCCTACCCTCCTGGCCAACATTCAGTAGTTCTACCCCTCCTGGCCAGCATTCAGCAGTCCTAAACCTCCTGGTTAGCATTCAGTAGGCCTACCCCTCCTGGCACAAATTTAGTAGGCCTACCTCTCCTGGCCAACATTTAGTAGTCCTACCTCTCCTGGCCAACATTCAGTAGTCCTACCCCTCCTGGCCAACATTCAGTAGTCCGAAACATCCTAGCCAGTATTCACTGAGCCTAAACCTCCTGGCCAATATTCACTGAGCCTAACCCTCCTGGCCAACATTCAGTAGTCCTACCCGTCCTGGCCAGCATTCAGTAGTCCTACATCTCCTGGCCAACATTCAGTAGTCCTACCCCACCTGGCCAACAGTCAGCAGTCCTACCCTCCTGGCCAACATTCAGTAGGTCTACCCCTCCTGGCCAACATTCAGCAGTCATACCTCTCCTGGCCAACATTCAGTAGTCCTACCTCTCCTGGCCAAATTCAGTAGGCCTACCTCTCCTGGCAAACATTCAGTAGGCCTACATCTAATGGCCAACATTCAGTAGACCTACCTCTCCTGGCCAACATTCAGTAGTCCTACCTCTCCTGGCCAACATTCAGTAGGCCTACCCTCCTGGCCAACATTCAGCAGTCCTACCTCTCCTGGCCAACATTCAGTAGTCCTACCTCTCCTGGCCAACATTCAGTAGATCTACCTCTCCTTGCCAACATTCAGTGCCAACATTCAGTTCAGGCTTACCTCTCCTGGCCAGCATTCAGTAGGCTTACCTCTCCTGGACAGCATTCAGTAGTCCTACTTCTCCTGGCCAACATTCAGCAGTCCTACCTCTCCTGGCCAACTTTCAGTAGTCCTACCCCACCTGGCCAACATTCAGCAGTCCTACCCTCCTGGCCAACATTCAGCAGTCCTACCAGTCCTGGCCAACATTCAGTAGTCCTACCTCTCCTAGCCAACATTCAGTAGTCCTACCTCTCCTGGCCAACATTCAGTAGGTCTACCCCTCCTGGCCAACATTCAGCAGTCCTAAACCTCCTGGTTAGCATTCAGTAGGCCTACCCCTGCTGGCACACATTTAGTAGGCCTACCTCTCCTGGCCAACATTTAGTAGTCCTACCTCTCCTGGCCAACATTCAGTAGTCCTACCCCTCCTGGCCAACATTCAGTAGTCCGAAACATCCTGGCCAATATTCACTGAGGCTAAACCTCCTGGCCAATATTCACTGAGCCTAACCCTCCTGGCCAACATTCAGTAGTCCTACCCCTCCTGGCCAGCATTCAGTAGTCCTACCCCTCCTGGCCAACATTCAGTAGTCCTACACCTCCTGGCCAACATTGAATAGTCCTAACCCTCCTGGTCAACATTCAGTAAGCCTACACCTCCTGGCCAGCATTCAGCAGTCCTAAACCTCCTGGCCAACATTCAGTAGTCTTACCCCTCCTGGCCAACATTCAGTAGTTCTACCCCTCCTGGCCAGCATTCAGTAGTCCTAACCCTCCTGGTCAACATTCAGTAAGCCTACCACTCCTGGCCAGCATTCAGCAGTCCTAAACCTCCTGGTCAACAGTCAGTAGTCCTACCCCTCCTGGTCAGCATTCAGTAGTCCAACCCCTCCTGGCCAACATTCAGTAGTCCAACCCCTCCTGGCCAACATTCAGTAGTTCTACCCCTCCTGGCCAGCATTCAGTAGTCCTACCCCTCCTGGCCAACATTCAGTAGTCCTACTCTCCTGGCCAACATTCAGTAGTCCTACCGCTCCTGGCCAACATTCAGTAGTCCTACCCCTCCTGAACAGCATTCATTCAGTAGTCCTACCCTCCTGGCCAACATTCAGTAGTTATATCCCTCCTGGCCAACATTCAGTAGTCCTACCCCTCCTGGACAGCATTCAGAAGTCCTGCCCCTCCTGGACAGCATTCAGTAGTCCTACCCTCCTGGACAGCATTCAGTAGTCCTACCCTCCTGGCCAGCAAGAGATGCTGTTGTTGTGTCTCACCTGTATAAGGCTCCACCTTGTCATTTAAGGCAGGGTTCTTGAACCCTGTTCCTGGAGAGCTACCTTCATGTAGGTTTTTGCTCCAACCCCAGTTGTAACTAACCTGATTAAGTTTATCAACCAGC
The DNA here is from genome assembly GCF_023373465.1 of Oncorhynchus keta. Classification (NCBI taxonomy): domain Eukaryota; kingdom Metazoa; phylum Chordata; class Actinopteri; order Salmoniformes; family Salmonidae; genus Oncorhynchus; species Oncorhynchus keta. Next base: position 17,308,993 of record NC_068457.1, on the reverse strand, counting down.
TAATTATTAGAATCAGGTGTGCTAGATTAGGGTTGGAGTGAAAACCTCCAGGACTGTCGCTCTCAAGGAACAGGGTTGGGGAGACCTGCTCTAAGGGGAATCTTTGCATTTACCTATCTAATCATATCAAAGGGAGTAGTAGGGGTTAGGGACAAGGGGTTGGTTTGGGATTGGACACGCCTCTCTCTCCTGCCCTCTGTCATTCCCTCCATCACTAATGATAACAAACCCTGGGTCTGGACAGACCAAAGGGTATGTTGGTTTGGAAAATCTGCTTTGTTAGCAATGTGTGTATGTGTGTTTGTGTGAGTGATCCGTTGTGTAAACAGGACTATTGGGTGGGTGGGGGTGTGCGGGTCAACAATGTGCTGAGTGCATGAGAACGGCAGATAAGGACAGTGTGTTTGTGGAATAGACAATAGCTGTGTGGAACCAGACAAGCATAGGGTGGATAGGATTGGATGTGTGTGCATGAGCGTGTGCGCGCGTGTGTGCGTGTGCGCGTGTGTGTGTGTGTGTGTGTGTGTGTGTGTGTGTGTGTGTGTGTGTGTGTGTGTGTGTGTGTGTGTGTGTGTGTGTGTGTGTGTGTGTGTGTGTGTGTGTGTGTGTGTGTGTGTGTGTGTGTGTGTGTGTGTGTGTGTGTGTGTGTGTGTGTGTGTGTGTGTGTGTGTGTGTGTGCGTGTGTGTGCGTGTGTGTGTACAAGCGTAGGGCTAATAGGTGTAGACAGGGGAAGTTACAGATATACAAACAACCAGATGATGTATCTCTTACCAGCTCTCCTCCTCTCTCCCTTGCTTTCTCTCTATCCAGTCCACTGGCCAAGGGAAGGTCTGTGCTAAGAAGAAGTGGACAACGTATGAAATATAAGCAGTCAATTTCCAAATTGCAGTTAATCAAGGACAGTTGAAATCACAGTGTAGCTTTTTTGGGGGTTAAATTGACTCTATTGGGAGTTATGTTGGCCCTCAGGAAAGTGATACGCTCCCTGGAGTGTTGCTAACTGGAGTTCATTAGGACAGAGTACTTTTAACTCCATTAAGAGAAACCAAAGACATGGAGTTAAATCTACTGTATGTAGTTATGCACAGATGTGGGATGGGCGTCATTGTCATATTTCCCAGGATGTGTCACGACTTCCGCTGAAGTTGACTCCCCTGCCTGTTCGGGCGGTGCTCGGTGGTCGTCGTCACTGGCCTACTAGCCGCCACCGATCCCTTTTTCGTTTTCTGTTTGTTTTATCTTATTAGTTGCACCTGTGTCTATTTGTGTTTGCTTGATGGGCTTCCTTATTTAAAGTACGTTTTCCCGCCCTTGTTTTGTGCGGGATTATTCTTGTGTTACGTGTGTATAATTTTTGGTGTTCGTGCTCTGGACCTGGTACCCTGTGTGTTTGGTTGGTCCACATTTTCCGTGCCCTGTGTTGTTGTTGCGATATTAAAGTGCCCGTCTTCCTGTGGAACTATATGCTCTCTGCGCCTGATTCTTCCCTCACGCACCAAGTTTCCAGTGACAGAATCCCGCACCCTTTTGGAATGGAATCAGCAGGAGCAGCCGCACCTGCTATCCTGTCGATGGAGGAGAGGGTCGTCCACCACACCAGCATTCTCCACCGTATCGGATCGGCCATGGATCTGATGATGGAGAGGATGGACCGATGGGAGAGGAGTGGCCTTCCACCTCATCTCCAGCACCCCCTACTCCTGCTACAGCATCCGGCTCCGGGGCTCTGCGTCTGGCACTCCTTAGTATGATGGAACGGTGGCTGGGTGTCAGGGGTTCCTCCTCCAACTAGAACTATACCTGGCGACCGTCCGTCCTACTCCCTCCGGGGAGGAGAGCGTGAGCGTCCTCGTCTCCTGTCTGACGGGATGAGCCCTGGAGTGGGCAAACGCAGTGTGGAATGAAATTACCCTGAGTTCACCCGCCGATTCCGAGCAGTGTTCGATCACTCACTCGAGGGTCGTGCGGCGGCTGAACGGCTGTTCCACCTGCGACAGGAGATGAGGAGAGCGCAGGACTTTGCCCTGGAGTTCAGGACCTTGGCCGCAGGAGCGGAGTGGAACTACAGGGGGTTGATAGACCACTACCAATGTAGCCTCAGTGAGGACATCCGCAGGGAGCTAGTGTGTCGGGACACCACCCTCAGTTTGGATGAACTTATAGACATGTCCATTCGTCTGGACAACCTGCTGGCTACCCGAGGGCGTCCGGAACAGGCCCTGTTGTTTCCACCCCCAGGCCCTCCTGCTCCCATCCCCATGGAGTTAGGGGGGCTGCATCGAGGGGGACCGGAGGAGGAGTCTCCTCCTGCACCAGTTGTGGTCGGCGAGGACACACGGCCGACCGGTGCTGGAGGAAGTCGGCTGGGAGTCAGGGGGGCAGGCGGAGCACTACTCGGTCACCCCTGGTGAGTCAGCACCAGACTCACCCAGAGCTTCCTGTCGGTCATATGTTTGTGTTAACCTCTTTTCCTGGGTTTTCTCCCTTTCTACAGCATAAGGCACTAGTCGAATCAGGCGCAGCTGGGAATTTCATGGATCATGGGCTTGCGTTAAGGCTAAGGATTCCCTGGTGTCGTTAGACCTACCCTTCCCTGTGCACTCCTTAGATAGGGTCAGGAGTGGTCAGGGAGGGGCCACCGTGCCACTGGACATGGCAACGCAGGGGGGTCATAAGGAGCGGATTAGTCTGTTCCTTATCGATTCACCTGCGTTTCCAGTGGTGTTGGGAATTCCCTGGCTAGCTCATCACAACCCGGTGATATCCTGGCGACAGGGGGCTCTTAGAGGGTGGTCAGAGGAGTGTTCAGGCAGGTGTATAGAAGTTTCCGTTGGTGCGACTACGGTGGAGAGTCCAGACCAGGCTTCCACCGTGCGCATTCCCTCTGAATATGCCGATTTGGCTATCACCTTCAGTAAAAAGAAAGCGACCCAATTACCACCCCATCGTCGAGGGGAATGCGCGATAGACCTCCTGGAGAACGTTGCACTTCCTAGGAGTCACGTGTATCCATTGTCCCAGGAGGAAACAGTAGCTATGGAGACATACAGTATGTTGCTGAATCGCTGGGACAGGGCTACATTCGGCCCTCCGCATCACATGTCTCCTCAAGCTTCTGTTTTGTGAAGAAGTAGGAGGCAGGTCTGCGTCCGTGCATTGATTATCGAGGTCTAAATTCTATCACAGTGGGGTTTAGTTACCCACTACCTCTCATCGCTACGGTGGTGGAATCATTTCACGGGACGCGCTTCTTCACAAAACTGGACCTGAGGAGTGCGTATAATCTGGTACGTATCCGGGAGGAGATGAGTGGAAAACCACATTTAGAACTACATCTGGCCATTCTGAGTACCGTGTCATGCCATATGGGTTGAAGAATGCTCCAGCCGTCTTCCAATCCTTCGTAGATGAGATTCTCCGAGACCTGCCCGGGCAGGGAGCGGTAGTATACATCGATGACATCTTGATCTATTCTGCCACACGCGTGGCGCACGTGTCTCTGGTGCGTAAAGGTACTTGGGCGACTGCTGGAGCATGACCTGTATTGCAAGGCCGAGAAATGTGTGTTCTTCAAACAGGCCGTGTCCTTCCTGGGTTATCGTATTTCTACCTCCGGGGTGGTGATGGAGTGTGACCGCGTTACAGCCGTGCGTAATTGGCCGACTCCGACCACGGTGAAAGAGGTGCAGCGGTTTTTAGGGTTTGTCAATTACTACCGGAGGTTCATTCGGGGTTTTGTTCAGGTGGCTGCTCCGATTACCTCACTGCTGAAGGGAGGACCGGTGCTCTTGCATTGGTCAGCAAGCTTTAACTTCCTGACTGATGTCTTGAGATGTTGCTTCAAGATATCCACATAATTTTCCATCCTCATAATGCCATCTATTTTGTGAAGTGCACCAGTCCCTTCTGCAGCAAAGCACCCCCACAACATGAGGCTGCCAACCCCGTGCTTCACGGTAGGGATGGTGTTCTTCGGCTTGCAAGCCTCCCCCTTCTTCCTCCAAACATAACGATGGTCATTATGGCCAAACAGTTCTATTTTTGTTTCATCAGACCAGAGGACATTTCTCCAAAAAGTACGATCTTTGTCCCCATGTGCAGTGGCTTCTTCCTTGCTGAAAGGCCTTTGAAGTTATATCAATATAGGATATAGGTTATAGCTACAGGTTTTTACTGTGGATATAGATATTATTGTACCTGTTTCCTCCAGTATCTTCACAAGGTCCTTTGCTGTTGATCTGGGATTGATTTGCACTTTTCACACCAAAGTACGTTCATCTCTAGGAGACAGAACGCGTCTCCTTCCTGAGCGGTATGACGGCTGCGTGGTCCCATGGTGTTTATACTTGCGTACTATTGTTTGTACAGATGAACGTGGTACTTTCAGGCATTTGGAAATTTCTCCCAAGGACTTGTGGAGGTCTACAAATCTTTTTCTGGGGTTTTGGCTGATTTCTTTTGATTTTCCCATGATGTCAAGCAAAGAGACTGGATTTGAAGGTAGGCCTTGAAATACATCCACAGGTACACCTCCAATTGACTCAAATTATGTCAATTAGCCTATAAGAAGCTTCTAAAGCCATGACATCATTTCCTGGAATTTTCCAAGCTGTTTAAATGCAGTCAACTTAGTGTATGTAAACTTCTGACCCACTGGATTTGTGATACAGTGAATTATAAGTGAAATAATCTATCTGTAAACAATTGTTGGAAAAATTACTTGTGTCATGCACAAAGTAGATGTCAGCTACCGGTGACTCTGTGTGTGTGTGTGTGTGTGTGTGTATGTGTGTGTGTGTGTGTGTGTGTGTGTGTGTGTGTGTGTGTGTGTGTGTGTGTGTGTGTGTGTGTGTGTGTGTGTGTGTGTGTGTGTGTGTGTGTGTGTGTGTGTGTGTGTGTGTGTGTGTGTGTGTGTGTGATAAATACACCACTGTTCTTTGATGGGCTTTTGTCTCTTTTTATCTCTCCAGTCTCTTGTTAGATCTCTCATTTTTCCCTCCTGTTTACCCCCATGATGAGGTAGTTGTTCTGCTAAAGGACTCGGTGCAGGGTACACACACACCTCTATGGAAATAATACACTCCTGCAAAAATACCACTCACACACACCTGCATGGAAAAATACACACTTGTAAAAATAACACACAAAACACACACCTGTATGGAACAATAATACACACCTTGATTAGTTGAAACGCAGAAATACACACGATGGAACAATGAACAAAACACACAATGGTGCAGATAGGGATCTGCAACACACACACTGCAGAGACCAGTATGTGTGTGTTTATATTGGTAAGTAAGGGTGTGAGATCCTAAAGACCAAGCACAATGGCAGAATCAGTGTTTATGAACGTAAGAGCAGAGCCTCTGAGAATGGTAATTTCACGCTCGAGCGAGTTGACTCATGGTCGTGTGTGTGAGAAAGAGTAAAAGCGTTGACTCAAGACCCATGTTTATTTGAATAAGAAGTCTTTATAAAGGTTAGCCTGGAGCGATGGTTAACACACACACACACACACACACAAACACACACAAACACACACACGCACGCACACACACACACACACACACAAACACACACAAACACATATACACCTACATACACACACACACACACACACACACACAAATACATATACACACACACACACATACTGATTGCCCCCCTGTAGTAGGTAAGTCATACTCTGCTCTGAGGCTGCATGATATTAGACAGAGTGACAGAATGACAGACCGGTTTGATAGAAAGAGAGCAGGAACAAGGGATGATGGATGAGGGAGGGATAGAGATGAAGGGATGAGTGGGAGTGAAAGTGAAAGGCCCCCCTTTGTTCCACAAAGCCTCCTCGCTCTGTCCTTCTCTAATGTTGTTTTCTGATCTGTTCCTCTTCAAAGTGTAAAGTCTGTTTTATCAACTTCAAAACTCCTCTCTGTTGCCTTATCTAACATCTAATTTACTGACTGGGTAATATTAGATGGAGAGAGAGCCTGTTAGCTCCCTATCCCTCCCTCCCTCCCTCACTCTCCCTCAAACCCCCTTCCTCTTAGCCCCCTCTCTCTTGCTCTCTTTCTCCCTCCCCCTCTCTCTCTCCCTCCCTCTTGTTCCCTTCCCCTCTCTCTCCCTCCCTCTTGTTCCCTTCCCCTCTCTCTCCCCCTCTTTCTCTCTCTCTCCCACACTCTCACCCCCTTCACTCTCCCTCAAACCCCCCCTCTTTCTTGCTCTCTTTCTCCCTCCCCCTCTCTTTCTCCCTCCACATCTCTCGTCCTCCTCCTCTCTCTCTTTCCCTCCCCTCTCTCTCCCCCTCTTTATCTCTCTCTCTCCCCCCCTCTCCTCTGCACTTTGGACAGCAGAGAGAGATTGAGCACCTGTTAGTTTCATGTTTGGTCAAATCAGTATCATTTTCCTTTGATTGGTGGTGAGGGGGAAAGAGAAAAAAGGGAAAGAGAAAAAGAGAGAGAGGGAGGAAAAGAGAGATGGAGATTCACAGGGCACAGATCTGTGTTTGATGTCTGCCAACTAGCGTATCTTTGTATTTAAGACTGCGCTGGTAGTATACCCATGAACCACAACACAGCCTCCCCTCTTGCATGCAAAGCAACATCGATGCGTTATCTATGTGAGAAAGGGGCATGCTAATTTCACTGGCTGTCACATACATTGCACCCACCCACCCCCCCACACACACACACACATTATTAAAGCCAGTTCAGCTAGCAGTCACATTCTCCACTAATCAGTAGGAATGTTTTCAGACAGAAAGTTTTTTCCACCCAGCACATTACAATGCTGTGTGTGTGTGTGTGTGTGTGTGTGTGTGTGTGTGTGTGTGTGTGTGTGTGTGTGTGTGTGTGTGTGTGTGTGTGTGTGTGTGTGTGTGTGTGTGTGTGTGTGTGTGTGTGTGTGGGGTGGGTGGGTATGTGTGTGTGTGGGTGGGTGGGTATGTGTGTGTGTGGGTGGGTGGGTATGTGTGTGTGTGTGTGTGTGTGGTGGGTGGGTGGGTGGGTGGGTGGGTATGTGTGTATGTGTGTGGGTGGGTATGTGTGTGTGTGTGTGTGTGGGGTGGGTGGGTATGTGTGTGTGTGTGTGGGTTTGTGTGTGTGTGTGTGTGTGTGGGTGGGTGGGTGGGTGGGTGGGTGGGTGGGTGGGTGGGTGGGTATGTGTGTGTGTGTGGGTGGGTTTGTGTGTGTGTGTGTGTGTGTGTGTGTGTGGGTGGGTGGGTGGGTATGTGTACAAATAATGGTTTACATTGAAAGATCACATGGTGTTACATACATACGCACAGTAAGAAAGAAAGGAAGGAAGAAAGAAAGAGAGAGAAAGAAAGAAAGAAAGAAAGAAAGAAAGAAAGAAAGAAAGAAAGAAAGAAAGAAAGAAAGAAAGAAAGAGAGAAAGAAAGAGAAAGAGAAAGAGAGATAAAGAAAGAGAGAAAGAAAGAGAAAGAGAGATAAAGAAAGAGAAAGAGAGATAAAGAAAGAGAAAGAGAGATAAAGAAAGAGAGAAAGAAAGAGAAAGAGAGATAAAGAGAAAGAGAAAGAAAGAAAGAAAGAAAGAAAGAAAGAAAGAAAGAAAGAAAGAAAGAAAGAAAGAAAGAGAAATAGAGATAAAGAAAGAGAAAGAGAGATAAAGAAAGAGAAAGAGAGATAAAGAAAGAGAAAGAGAGATAAAGAGAAAGAGAAAGAAAGAAAGAGAAAGAGAGATAAAGAAAGAGAAAGAGAGATAAAGAAAGAGAAAGAGAGATACAGAGAAAGAGAAAGAGAGATAAAGAGAAAGAGAAAGAAAGAAAGAGAAAGAGAGATAAAGAAAGAGAAAGAGAGATAAAGAAAGAGAGAGAAAGAAAGAAAGAGAAAGAGAGAGAGAGAGATAAAGAAAGAAAAATAGAGAGAGAGAGATAAAGAAAGAGATAAAGAAAGAGAAAGAGAGATAAAAGAAAGAGAGAGAAAGAAAGAGAGATAGAGAAAGAGAGAAAGAAAGAGAGACATGGCAACACAATGACATTGACGGCAATGTTCATTTGCAACTTCAGACACACACACAGATACACACACACACATAGACACAGACAGACACACACACAGATACACACACACACACACATAGACACAGACAGACACACACAGATACACACACACACACACACACACACACACACACATAGACACAGACAGACACACACAGGAATACACTCAGAGATATTCACACACAGACAGACGCACACAGACATACACACACAGACTCACGCACACACACACAGACAGACATGCACACACACACACACACAGACACACACAGACAAACACACACAGACATACACACACACACACAGACATGCACACATAACATCCATATTTATTGAAGTTGTCAGTTTTGCTGCTGTAATTTGTGATCTGACGGGCAAGGGGTGTTTTAACTGGGGGAGTAATTTGAAATATTGAAGGCTGTGTTGATGTGTGTGTGAGCGTGTGAGCATGTGCACATGTAATTAGAGGTTATTCAAGTCTGCTGGGTCCCAGCGGCTTCAAGTAGAACAGGTTAGTCAATATTAATCAGAAACATAAGTAGAGGAGAAACACATCAACATGTAGACAGGATTGTTTACATTTTTTTAATTGAACCTTTATTTAACTAGGCAAGTCAGTTAAGAACAAATTCTTATTTACAATGACGGCCTATCCTGGCCAAACCTGAACGATGCTGGGCCAATTGTGCACCGCCCTATGGGATTCCCAATCACGGCTGGATGTGATACAGCCTGGATCACAGGAGGAGAGACAGGAGGAGAGACAGGAGGAGAGAGGGAAGCTCATCTTTCAGGTTTCCTGGAAAAGCACAGAAATAGAATGGATCAGCACTGAATTTTGATGAGTGTGGTGTGTCTGTGCATGTGTCCATGTGTGTGTATGTGTCATTAATGATGATCAGCAACCTTGTTAATTGAGGAAGCCACACTGCTTAGATGAGGTTCTGCTTAGTGATGCACAGACACACACACATTTCTGTCTTTGTGCAAGTGTGGATGTGTGTGAAGGTGTTAAATTGCGTAGCATCCAAGCAACAGAAACTCATTTTGGCTGGTACATCAGTGAAAGGGAGGTGGGGGGTAGTGCTTCCATTTCTCCCTGCTTATCATCGCTCTTCTCTGGGCTTGGACTGGCAGGAGGCCTGGGCACCACACTGTACCTCCAGGCAAGGTAGATAGGAACCAATCACTCACACCAAAAGAGCTGCCCAGGGGCTCCCAATGCAGATAGGTACTAGCAAATCAACATAACCATGTGTGTGTGTGTGTGTGTGTGTGTGTGTGTGTGTGTGTGTGTGTGTGTGTGTGTGTGTGTGTGTGTGTGTGTGTGTGTGTGGCTTGGATTATCTAAATGAACTGATATTGCTTTGCTGCACCAATGTTGATTGTGAAACCAACAACCTCAACGTCATTCCTCAGATTTAGAACGTTGCTTATGACTTGAAATGTTCTGGTTCACAACTGAAAGTTCTAATGTAAAAACATCCAACAAAGTGCAGGGGACAGATAATGCTTGAAGTAAACAAATGAGAATATTAATGATTTACAGTATACTAATAAATACTGTTATACACACACACATACAGTGCCTTCAGAAAGTATTCATACCCCCAAATTAATCCAAAATTAAAAGCTGAAAAGTATTGAGCAATTCAACCCTTTTGTTATGCCAGGCCTAAATAAGTTCAGGGGTAGAAATGTGCTTAACAAGTTGCGTAATAAGTTGCATGGACTCGCTCTCCGCGCAAATATAGTGCTTAACATGATTTTTGAATAACTCTCTCATCCCTGTATCACACACATTCAATTATCTGTAAGGTCCCTCAGTAGAGCAGTGAATTTCAAACACAAATTCAACCACAAAGACCAGGGAAGATTTTCAATGCCTCGGAAAGAAGGGCACCTATTGGTAGATGGGTGAAAAAACTAAACAGACATTGAATATGCCTTTGAGGATGGTGAAGTTATTCATTACACTTTGCATGGAAACCTCGAAGGGATTTCACCATGAGGCCAATGGTGACTTTGAAACAGTTACAGAGTTTAATGGCTGTGATAGGAGGAAACTGAGGATGGATCAACAATATTGTAGTTACTCCACAATACTAATCTAAATGACAGAGTGAAAAGAAGGATGTCTGTACAGAATAAATCAAATCAAATCAAATCAAATTTATTTATATAGCCCTGTACATCAGCTGATATCTCAAAGTGCTGTACAGAAACCCAGCCTAAAACCCCAAACAGCAAACAATGCAGGTGTAAAAGCACGGTGGCTAGGAAAAACTCCCTAGAAAGGCCAAAACCTAGGAAGAAACCTAGAGAGGAACCGGGCTATGTGGGGTGGCCAGTCCTCTTCTGGCTGTGCCGGGTAGAGATTATAACAGAACATGACCAAGATGTTCAAATGTTCATAAATGACCAGCATGGTCGAATAATAATAAGGCAGAACAGTTGAAACTGGAGCAGCAGCAGTCAGGTGGAATGGGGACAGCAAGGAGCCATCATGTCAGGTAGTCCTGGGGCACTGTCCTAGGGCTCAGGTCCTCCGAGAGAGAGAGAAAGAAAGAGAGAATTAGAGAGAGCATATGTGGGGTGGCCAGTCCTCTTTTGGCTGTGCCGGGTGGAGATTATAACAGAATACTAATATTCCAAAACGTGCATCCTGTTTCCTGTTTGCAACACGGCAGTAAAGTAATTCTGCAAAAAAAATGTAGCAGAGCAATTCACTTTTTGACCTGAATACAAAGTGTTATCTTTGGGGGAAATCCCGAGTGGCTCCAGAGTGACGCAGCAATCTAAGGCACTGCATCTCAGTGCAAGAGGCGTCACTACAGTACCTGGTTTGAATCCAGGCTGTAATACATCAAAATGTGGAATAAGTCAAATAGGTATGAATACATAGAGTGTAAAATGCTTACAAATAGCAGTGTAAAAGAGGACACTTTCTCCCCAGCAGACCATATATTGATGGTAATATAATACTCAATGTCAGCAACTTCAAAATGTGTCACGCAACAGTTTTCTGGATCCTTTCAGATGCCTTTCACAATCACTGAAAACTGCTGTCACACCAAAACAGCCCATATTTACAACTCACACACACACAGACGGATGCACACACACACTCCCACTACTTGTGTTTATGACATTAGAGCAGTGTGCCAGGGGACTATTGGTATTTTCTCTCTGTTATCAATGTCTCCATTTTGATTGATCACCTTAACTGTAATTATTTATTGAAAGATGGAAACGGTGATCATTTAAAAAAAGGTGGGGACGGAATGAAAACGCTGATCCCACGGGAAGAGAAGGTTAAAGAACGAGAGAGAAAGAGAGAGAGAGAAAGACAGACAGAACAAGATAAATGTAAAGAGTGAAAGAAGGAGTGATAGAAAGAAAAGGAACTTGATAAAAAGTTTGACTTTCATACAAATTATTTTCTCCGTAAAATATTGTATTTATCTTGACGGGTTTTCTCCTAAACAACCTTCCTTTTTATTTTCTGTTATCTGTCCTCTATGTATCCTGCCGGCTGTATAATGTCATATTTATACAAATATGGCAGATGTACCTGTGGGGGGTTGTGTGTGTGTGTGTGTGTGTGTGTGTGTGTGTGTGTGTGTGTGTGTGTGTGTGTGTGTGTGTGTGTGTGTGTGTGTGTGTGTGTGTGTGTGTGTGTGTGTGTGTGTGTGTGTGTGTGTGTGTGTGGAGAGGGAGAGAAGGTCATGTAAAGGAAAAAGGAACAAGGGAAGAGAGAGAGAGAGAGAGAGAGAGAGAGAGAGAGAGAGAGAGAGAGAGAGGGGGAGAGGAGGAAAACAAGGCAAGTGCAGAGAAGCGTGGAGAGTCACCTCACTGACATTTGGGTGAGAGGGAGAGAGAGAGTGATTACACATGGGTTGCATGTTGAACTCCGATTTGAATCCCCTGTGTGTATCAGATGGGGTGTGGGGTTACAAAGAGAGAATGGAAGGAAACGTGAGTGGGTGCCATTATCCTTTCTGTATGTATGTATGTTCTCTCTCTATATCACTCTCTCTCTCTATCTCTCTCTCTCTCTCTCTCTCTCTCTCCCTTTAAAACAGGGCAGCAATGATATCAGATGTCGCTCCACTCAAACAACGAGCTGTGGTCAAAACAGGGCAGCAATGATATCAGAGTCTCCCACCATTATACAGACCAGTGGAGGCTGCTGGAGGCTGCTGAGGGGAGGACGGCTCATAATAATAGCTGGAACAGAGCATGTGTTTGTGATACAGACCAGGTTTCCCATATGAGTCTCCTACCATCAAACAGACCAGGTTAACAATGGTTAGTGTTGATGAAGGAAAATGATATCTAAGCACATTTTTTAAAATTGTTATCATGGGTCACTCCCTTCAGAAAAAAACATGATACATCGTTATTACTGGTTATGCATAGCAACACACACACACACACACACACACACACACACACACACACACACACACACACACACACACACACACACACACACACACACACACACACACACACACACACACACACACACAATAAAGTTGTTGCGTGGATAAAGAGACTGTCATGGCTGTATTACTAAGCCAGGGGGCACAACACAGCACGGCAACCATAAGTGACTCTGTTCATAATGACAGTACAGTAATGCTGAGAGGAGATGAAATACAATAACATCACTTTGACAGAGGGGGGCTGAAAATAAAGAATACATTTAAATACGCACTTTGAATTATTCAACACACACTCACACATTGTTAGCATACAGTGCTTTCAGAAAGTATTCAGACCCCTTGACTTTATCCACATTTTGTTACCTTGCAGCCTCATTCTAAAATGGATTAAATAAAAATATGTCCTCATCAATCTAAACACAATAGCCCATAATGACAAAGCAAAAACCGTTTTTTCGACATTTTTGTAAATGTATTACATATGAAAAACAGAAATACCTTATTTACATACAGTACCAGTCAAATACTGATGGACTGTCATTTCTCTTTACATATTTGAACTGTTCTTGCCATAATATGGACATGGCTTTTTACCAAATAAGGCTATGTTCTGTATACCACCCCTACCGTTTCACAACACAGCTGATTTGCTCAAAGAAGGAAAGATATTCCACTATTTAACGTTTACCAAGGCACACCTTTTAATTGAAAGGCATTCCAGGTGACTGCCTCATGAGGCTGGTTGAGAGCATCATGCTGTGGGGATGTTTTTCAGAGGCAGGGACTAGGAGACTAATCAGAATCGAGGGAAAGATGAATGGAGCAAAGTATAGAGAGATCCTTGATGAAAACCTGCTCCAGAGGGCTCAGGACCTCAGACTGGGGCGAAGGTTCACCTTCCAACAGGACAACGACCCTAAGCACACAGCCAAGACAACGCAGGAGTGGCTTTGGGACAAGTCTCTGAATTTCCTTGAGTGGCCCAGCCAGAGCCCAGACTTGAACCCGATCGAACTTCTCTGGAGAGATCTGAAAATAGCTGTGCCGCGATGCTCCCCATCCAACCTGACCGATCTTGAGAGGATCTGCAGAGAAGAATGGGAGAATCTCCCTACACACAGGTGTGCCAAGCTTGTAGGGTCATACCCAAGAAGACTCTAGGCTGTAATCGCTTCCAAAGATCCTTCAATAAAGTACTGAGTAAAGGGTCTGAATACTTATGTAAATGTGATATTTCCTCTTTTTTTAAGACATTTGCTAAAAAAAAAATGTAATTGCTTTGTTATTATGGGGTTTTGTGTGTAGATTGATGAGACATTTTATTTTTTTAAATCCATTTTAGAATAAGGCTGTAACGTATCAACATGTGAAAAAAGTCAAGGGATCTGAAAACTTTCTGAGAAAGAAAGAAAGAAAGAATCAGCACATTACAATGACAATCAAAATCATACAACTGTGCCTTTAAAGCCAGACATGAATTCAGCTTAATCAAGGTTAGGTTAATTGTTTCTAACCTCCAACCACACAGACAGAAAGGAAAAGATGGGCCTACAGAAAACTAGTGTCAGCTCAGCTGTAACCCAATATGTATCTCCACATCTAGAGCTTGAAACAAGTCTTTTTCCCAATCTAACATCTGATAAGTCAAAACTTGTTCGACAAAAATAGCCCGAGGGAAGTATTTTGGCCTAACTATGCGTCTGACAACTTGTTCGGTCTGGGGAGAAAAGACCAGCGTTGCTCAGCGCTTCCCTCTAGCAGTAGAACAGTAGAACGCGAACAGCGCCGTATATATACCAAATATTACACAGAGGATGGTTCTATGTTTCCGGGAAATTTCGTTCGTCTTTTTGTGATCTTGTGGGCTCGTTAAAAAAAAAAAATTGCTATTAATAATGGCAATCCAGGAATCCAGGAACACCCCAGCCTTCCTCAGTGGTAGGCTATATATATTAAATATAATACCACATGGCTAAATGAATCAATAGGGAGCCTAGCATTACCTATGTGGTAATTGTTCAGCCTAATTATAATAGGCCTAATCTAAACTCAGCAAAAAAAGAAAACAAGCCTTGACAAATACCTATTTTGTAGAGGTTATGGTATTTTGATATTTTTGATGAAAAGGATTAGTTCAGAAGCCTTGTTTCCATATTCATGTTTTGTGACCAGGGATTTGCCTGACCATATGACCTGACTAGGAATATGAACTCAGCAAAAAAATAAATGTCCTCTCACAGTCAACTGCATATATTTTCCAGCAAACTTAACATGTGTAAATATTTGTATGTACATAACAAGATTCAACAACTGAGACATAAACTGACATGTGACATGTGCCACAGACATGTGACTAACGGAAATTGAATAATGTGTCCCTGAACAAAGGAGGGGGGTCAAAATCAAAAGTAACAGTCAGTATCTGGTGTGGCCACCAGCTGCATTAAGCATTGCAATGCATCTCCTCCTCATGGACTGCACCAGATTTGTCAGTTCTTGCTGTGAGATGTTACCACACTCTGGGCTCTTCGCGGGTCACGGCAGAACACTGACTTTCCTGTCCTGTAGGAAATCATGCACAGAACGAGCAGTATGGCTGGTGGCATTGTCATGCTGGAGGGTCATGTCAGGATGAGCCTGCAGGAAGGGTACCACATGAGGATGTCTTCCTTGTAACGCACAATGCTGAGATTGCCTGCACTGGCAACAAGCTCAGTCCGATGATGCTGTGACACACCGCCCTAGACCATGACGGACCCTCCACCTCCAAATCGATCCCACTCCAGAGTACAGGCCTAGGTGTAACGCTAATTTCTTCGACAATAAACGCGAATCCAACCAAACCGCAACTCGGCGGTGAAGAGCACTTTTTTGCCAGTCCTGTCTGGTCCAGCGACGGTGGGTTTGTGCCCATAGGCAAAGTTGTTGTCGGTGATATCTGGTGAGGACCTGCCTTACAACAAGCCTACAAGCCCTTAATCCAGCCTCTCTCAGCCTATTGCGGACAGTCTGAGCACTGATGGAGGGATTGTGCGTTCCTGGTGTAACTTGGCCAGTTGTTGTTGCCATCCTGTACCTGTCCTGCAGATGTGATGTTCGGATGTACTGATCCTGTGCAGGTGTTACACGTGGTCTGCCACTGCGATGACGATCAGCTGTCCATCCTGTCTCCCTGTAGTGCTGTCTTAGGCATCTCACAGTACGGACATCGCAATGTATTGCCCTGGCCACATCTGCAGTCCTCATGTCTCCTTGCAGCATGCCTAAGGCAAGTTCACGCAGATGAGCAGGGACCCTGGGAATCTTTCTTTTGGTGTTTTTCTTCAGAGTCAGTAGAAAGGCCTCTTTAGTGTCCTAAGTTTTCATAACTATGACCTTAATTGCATACCGTCTGTAAGCTCTTAGTGTCTTAACGACCGTTCCACAGGTGCATGTTCATGAATTGTTTATGGTTCATTGAACAAGCATGGGAATCAGTGTTTAAACCCTTTACAATGAAGATCTGTGAATTTATTTGGATTTTTACGAATTATCCTTGAAAGACAGGGTCCTGAAAAAGGGACATTTATTTTTTTGCTGAGTTTGGGTTAATGAATTAAAACATATTTTAAAAGAAAATGTTCTGCGTTTGTTCTCTGACACTTCTGTTTTTGTTTTATCATTTTGTTGACTTCTCATTTCTGCTCATTTCAATTGAATACTCTAACCGTACATTGCTATTTGCTATGTGGTTTACGGCTGGTTTCACCATACAACCATGTCTGGTGGGTTAGGTAAAACTTTATTTTACACTCTGTTTTCTACTTGATAGACTACGAAGAAATTACATTGTAAAATGGTAATTACATAATTAGTACCTATTATAATTGTGTTTTCTTTGGGTATTAAATAAAGCACCCCCATTCTTTAGAAACTTAAATAGATTTCATTGAATTGTATATAAACTACAAGTTAATAAACTATAGTAGAACTAGACTACTTGTAGAATGCAATGCGGATCTTGTTCCTCGAAATTTTAATTCGTCATGTTGTGTGTGTGTGTGTGTGTGTGTGTGTGTGTGTGTGTGTGTGTGTGTGTGTGTGTGTGTGTGTGTGTGTGTGTGTGTGTGTGTGTGTGTGTTTGTGTGTGTGTGTGTGTGTGTGTGTGTGTGTGTGTGTGTGTGTGTGTGTGTGTGTGTGTGTGTGTGTGTGTGAGAGAGAGAGAGAGAGAGAGAGAGAGACTGGGAATGTGTGTTGTGCTGAAAGAAGGTAGGTTATTTCGCTGAGGATCCTGGGTACAAAGCTCAATAATAATGCAGCGAAGAGGACTTTAAACACACATGCATCGCAACAACACAGGGACGAGAGCAAACGGAGAACACACATTGTTGCTCTGGATTTTACGGGTCTCTCTGTACACTGTAAATACGCTTAGTTTAGTTACATTATATTCACATAATCGCTTCTACCCCATTGATATGACCGCGTCCTGTTCCGCTTGCTTGGGGAGAGAGAGTACAACAACAGGAATTCATTCTAGTTACGCTGTTCTGATCCCTTTGAGTCGGTTTACCGGGAAATGGTAACGTTTACACAGCATTGGAAGGACCATGGTTGAGGCGAGCAGCAAATTTCTCCTAATTGTAGTCGGCTCCGTCTGTTTTATGCTGATCTTATATCAATACGTTGCGCCCGGGGTTATCAATTTCGGCTCACCACACGGCTATTTCACTGAGGAGGACGATGGTGGGGACATTTTCCCTTCCCCAGACCCGCACTACGTCAAGAAATACTACTTCCCAGTCCGGGATTTGGAGCGAACGGTGGAATTTGAAATCAAAGGAGAAGACGTGATCGTGTTTCTACACATTCAGAAGACAGGAGGGACAACGTTCGGGAGACACCTGGTTCAGAATGTGAGGTTGGAGGTTCCGTGTGACTGTAGACCGGGTCAGAAGAAGTGTACCTGTTATCGACCCAACCGAAAAGAGACCTGGTTATTCTCCCGGTTCTCCACCGGTTGGAGTTGTGGCTTACACGCGGACTGGACCGAGCTAAAAAATTGTGTTCCTGGAGTTCTAGATAAAAAGGAGACCAGGATGAAAAATGAAAGGTGAGATAAAATAGGCTAGTTGACTTGTTGTTTCAGGAGTGTTGGGCTGGATCCAAAGCGTGCACAGCCTGTGGGTCTCCAACACTTGACAATTGTTGAAGATCATTAATAATCGGGTGGTATGATCACGTCATTAGGGAGCGTGCCTGGGCGATTCTCTCTCACTCTGTGTGTGGACTTACTGTGGCAGCAGATTCGTCTCAGTTTGTTTTGACAGTGTTTTAATGACAGGCTGTCATGTGAATTTTTACCATATCCGAAGGGATAGATTTACAGGGTAACCTAACTGTCAACTCGAATTAGCTATAAGAGAATCATGCTGTCAAACTAAGCAGTATTAAAATAGTAGGTCTTGATCCTTCTTCAACATTGTAGCATATCGAACAGTGATGCATCGTTTTAGTGGCTTGTAAAACGCTTGAAACGTGTTGAATATTGATTACTGTAAACCACTGAATCAACATTGGATCAGAAATGTTGCAACGACAAAAATTGACTTGATGATTATACTGAAAGAAAACGTTTCTTTTGGAAAAGCAGATCTTAGCTGGCAGACATGCATTGCTACATAGCTTACTCCTTTATCTTCAGGGATCACTACGCAGACAGACTGTTAGACAGATTGGCAGAGGAAACCACCATCACTTTAAGTCAGAGAAGATTTGGTTCCTGCCCCTCTCTCTGTGTCGTCTGTCTGTCTGTGTGGACTTTTGTTGATGTAAGAGGACCCCTGCAGGGGTTGACTCCACTCTAAACCGGGTGATTAGTTCCGCTGGGTACACACATACACTGTACTGCTGGTATTCCTGGCACAAAGCTCTGTGATGGTCAGAGGTGATGATGCGTCTAGCTACTCCAGAGGCTGGAGGGAGGAAGTTTATCTGATCACATCAGTTTCTACACAATGTGCTTTGTGTGTGTCTTTGTGTCCTCAACACTAATTTTCTCTCTCTCTCCCTCTTTCTTTCGCCACCTCTCTCTCTTACCCTCCTCTCTCTCTCTCCCTCTTTCTTATCGCCACCTCTCTCTCTTACCCTCCTCTCTCTCATCTCTCTCTTACCCTCCTCTCTCTATCTCTCTCTCTCTCTCTCTCTCTCTCTCTCTCTCTCTCTCTCTCTCTCTCCTCTCTCTCTCTCTCTCTCCATCTCTCTCTTACCCTCCTCTCTCTCTCTCTCTCTCTATCTCTCTCTCTCTCTTTCTCTCCATCTCTCTCTTACCCTCCCCTCTCTCTCTCTCTCTCTCTCTCTCTCTCTCTCTCTCTCTCTCTCTCTCTCTCTCTCTCTCTCTCTCTCTCTCCATCTCTCTCTTACCCTCCTCTCTCTATCTCTCTCTCTCTCTCTCTCTCTCTCCCTCTCTCTCTCTCTCTCTCTCTTACCCTCCTCTCTCTCTCTCTCTATCTCTCTCTCTCTCTCTCTCTCTCTCTCCATCTCTCTCTCTCTCTCTCTTCCCCTCTCCATCTCTCTCTCTCTTTCCCTCTCCATCTCTCTCTCTCTTTCCCCCTCTCCATCTCTCTCTCTCTTTCCCCTTTCCATCTCTCTTCTCTTTCCCACTTCCATCTCTCTCTCTCTTCCTCCTCTCCATCTCTCTCTCTCTCTTTCCCCCTCTCCATCTCTCTCTCTCTCTTCCTCCTCTCCATCTCTCTCTCTCTTCCTCCTCTCCATGTGAGACCATTTCCCCCTCTCCATCTATCTCCCTCACTTTGCCAAAGCCTCTCCATCTTCTCTCTCTCTCTCCTCTCCCATCTCTCTCTCTCTTTCCTCCTCTCTCATCATCTCTCTCTCTCTCTCCTCCTCTCCATCTCTCTCTCTCTCCCCCTCTCCATCTCTCTCTCTCTTTCTCTCTCTCCATCTCTCTCTCTCTCTTCCTCCTCCTCTCCATCTCTCTCTCTCTTTCCCCCTCATCTCTCTCTCTCTTCCTCCTCTCCATCTCTCTTCTCTTCCTCTCCATCTCTCTCTCTCTTCCTCCTCTCCATCTCTCTCTCTCTCCCCCTCCCATCTCTCTCCATCTCTCTCTCTCTCTCTTTTCCTCCTCTCCATCTCTCTCTCTTCTCCTCCTCTCCATCTCTCTCTCTCCATCTCTTCCTCTCTCTCTCTCTTTCTTCTCTCCATCTCTCTCTCTCTTCCTCCTCTCCATCTCTCTCTCTCTTTCCCCCTCTCCATCTCTCCATCTCTCTTTCCTCCTCTCCATCTCTCTCTCTCTCTTTCCTCCTCTCCATCTCTCTCTCTCTTCCCCTCTCCATCTCTCTCTCTCTCTCTCCCCCTCTCCATCTCTCTCTCTCTTCCCCTCTCCATCTCTCTCTTCCTCTCCATCTCCTCTCTCTTTCCTCCTCTCTCTCTCTCTCTTCCTCCTCTCTCATCTCTCTCTCTCTCTCTCTTCCTCCTCTCCATCTCTCTCTCTCTTCTTCCTCCTCTCCATCTCTCTCTCTCTTCCTCCCTCTCCATCTCTCTCTCTCTTTCCTCTCTCCATCTCTCCTCTCCATCTCCATCTCTCTCTCTTTCTCCTCTCCATCTCTCTCTCTCTCTTTTCCCCTCTCCATCTCTCTCTCTCTTTCCCCTCTCCATCTCTCTCTCTCTCTTCCTCCTCTCCATCTCTCTCTCTCTTCCTCCTCTCCATCTCTCTCTCTCTTTCCCCCTCTCCATCTCTCTCTTTCTTTCCTCCTCTCCATCTCTCTCTCTCTTTCCTCCTCTCCATCTCTCTCTCTCTTTCCCCCTCTCCATCTCTCTCTCTCTCTCCCTCTCTCCATCTCTCTCTCTCTTTCCTCCTCTCCATCTCTCTCTCTCTTTCCTCCTCTCCATCTCTCTCTCTCTTTCCCCCTCTCCATCTCTCTCTCTCTCTCTTCCTCTCCATCTCTCCATCTCTCTCTCCTCTCCATCTCTCTCTTTCTCCTCCTCTCCATCTCTCTCTCTCTCCCCTCTCCCATCTCTCTCTCTCTTTTCCCCCTCTCCATCTCTCTCTCTCTCTCTCTCCATCTCTCTCTCTTCCTCCTCTCCATCTCTCTCTCTCTTTCCCCCTCTCCATCTCTCTCTCTCTCTCTCCATCTCTCTTCCTTCCTCTCTCCATCTCTCTCTCTTTTCCCCCTCTCCATCTCTCTCTTTCCTCCTCTCCATCTCTCTCTCTCTCCCCTCTCCATCTCTCTCTCTTTCCTCTCCATCTCTCTCTCTCTTTCCCCTCTCCATCTCTCTCTTTTCCCCCTCCATCCATCTCTCTCTTTCCTCCTCTCCATCTCTCTCTCTCTTCCTCCTCTCCATCTCTCTCTCTTTCCCCCTCTCCATCTCTCTCTCTCCCCCCTCTCCATCTCTCTCTCTCTCCTCCTCTCTCCCTCTCTCTCTCTTCTTCCCCCTCTCCGTCTCTCTCTCTTTCCCCCTCTCCATCTCTCTCTCTCTTCCCCCTCTCCATCTCTCTCTCTCTTCCCCCTCTCCATCTCTCTCTCTCTTCCTCCTCTCCATCTCTCTCTCTCTCTTCCTCCTCTCCATCTCTCTCTCTCTTCCTCCTCTCCATCTCTCTCTCTCTCTTCCTCCTCTCCATCTCTCCATCTCTCTCCATCTCCCTCCTCCTCCCATCTCTCTCTCTCCCCCTCTCCATCTCTCTCTCTCTCCTCCTCTCCATCTCTCCTCTCCATCTCCTCTCCATCTCCATCTCTCTCTCTTTTCCCCTCTCCATCTCTCTCTCTCTTCCCCCTCTCCATCTCTCTCTCTCTTCCCCCTCTCCATCTCTCTCTCTCTCCATCTCTTCCTCCTCCATCCTCTCTCTCTTTCCCCCTCTCTCCATCTCTCTCTCTCTCTTCCTCCTCTCCATCTCTCTCTCTCTCCTCTCCATCGCTCTCTTCTCTTCCTCCTCTCCATCTCTCTCTCTCTTTCCCCCTCTCCATCTCTCTCTCTTTCCCCCTCTCCATCTCTCTCTCTTTCCCCCTCTCCATCTCTCTCTCTCTCTCTCTCTCTCTCTCTCTCTCTCCTCTCTCTCTCTCTCTCTCCCTCTCTCTCTTTCCCCCTCTCCCTCTCTTTCCCCCTATCTCCTCTCTCTCTCTCTTTCCCCTCTCCATCTCTCTCTTTCCCCCTCTCCCTCTCTCTTTCCCCCTCTCCAGCTCTATCTCTCTCCATCTCTCTCTTTCCCCTCTCCATCTCTCTCTCTTTCCCCTCCATCTCTCTCTCTCTCTCCATCTCTCTCCCCCCTCTCCATCTCTCTCTCTCCTCCTCTCCATCTCTCTCTCTTCCCTCTCTCATCTCTCTCTTTCCCCCTCTCCATCTCTCTATCTCTTCCTCCTCTCTCTCTCTCTCTCTTTCCCCTCTCCATCTCTCTCTTCCCCCTCTCCATCTCTCTCTTCCCCCCTCTCCATCTCTCTCTCTTTCCCCCTCTCCATCTCTCTATCTCTCCTCCTTCCATCTCTCTCTTTTTCCCCCTCTCCATCTCTCTCTCTCTCTCCATCTCTCTCTCTTCTCCTCCATCTCTCTCTCCCCCTCTCATCTCTCTCTCTCTCCTCCTCTCCATCTCTCTCTCTCTTCTCCTCTCCATCTCCATATCTCTCTTCCCCTCTCCTTCCTCTCTCCCCTCTCCATCGCTTTCTTCCCTCTCCATCTTCTCTCTTCTTCCCTCTCCATCTCTCTCTCTTTCCCCTCTCCATCTCTCTATCTCTTCCTCCATCTCTCTCTCTCTCTCTCTCTCTCTCTTCTTCCCCCTCTCCATCTCTCTCTCTTTCCCCCTCTCCATCTCTCTCTCTCTCTCCTCCTCTCTCTCTCTCTCTCTTCCCCCTCTCCATCTCTCTCTCTTCCCCTCTCCATCTCTCTCTCTCTTCCTCTCCATCTCTCTCTTCCCCCTCTCCATCTCTCTCTCTCTTCCCCTGTCTCTCTCTCTCTTCCCCCTCTCCATCTCTCTCTCTCTTCCCCCTCTCCATCTCTCTCTCTTTCCCCTTCCTCTCCATCTCTCTCTCTCTCTTCTCTTCTCTCTCTCTTCTCTCCATCTCTCTCTTTCCACCTCTCCATCTCTCTCTCTTCCCCTCTCTCTCTCTCTCTCTCTCCCCTCTCCATATCTCT
This sequence comes from Oncorhynchus keta, assembly GCF_023373465.1. NCBI lineage: Eukaryota > Metazoa > Chordata > Actinopteri > Salmoniformes > Salmonidae > Oncorhynchus > Oncorhynchus keta. The sequence continues at coordinate 17,286,399 of NC_068457.1, read as the reverse complement.
CTCTTCCCCTCTCTCCATCTCTCTCTCTTCCCCTATCTCTCTCTCTCTCTCTCTCTCTCCCCTCTCCCTTCTCTCTCTCTTCCCCCTCTCCATCTCTCTTTCTCCCCTCTCTTTCCCTTTCCCCCTCTCCATCTTCTTCCCCTCTCCATCTCTCTCTCTTCCCCTCTCCATCTCTCTCTCTTTCCCCATCTCTCCATCCCCCTTTCCATCTCTCTCTCTTTCCCCCTCTCCATCTCTCTCTTCCCCCTCTCCATCTCTCTCTCTTGTCCCCCTATTTCTCTCTCTATTTGTCAGAGCGTGGTTTCTACATTAGGCCAAATGTATTTTTTCATGGAAGATTTACTGCAATTTCTAAAATGTCTGTTTTACCAAATGGACAACTGTCTGCCCTAATGAATGGCTATATGTGGGAGGAGGGGAAAGAGGAGTGGAACGGATGGGGGGTGGAGGATGATGAGGGGATGGAAAGGGTAGAGGAGGAAGAGAGTAGAAGAGGATGGTAGTGTAAGAGAAGGGGAGGGCATAGGAAGATGGGAACGAGGGACAGAAGAGGATGGTGAGAGTGAAGGCAGAGAGTGTTTTGTTTCGTTGCTGTGGAGGGGGAGGATTCAATTAGCATGCCTGTCAATCTGCCTGGATCACTCGCTGTTTAAGCTTCACAGCGTAGATCACTGCAGGGTGAACTGTGTGCGGGTGCGTGACTGACCAGACAGGTCGTCGTGTTTTAATCCAATCAGATTATCAGGGATTAATCTCGGGCTGCTCAACATTCCAAAGATGGTTACTCCTTCATCCCTACAATCCCAACACCACATTCCCACACCGGGAATCTCACTTTTCCTATACCAGTGTGTCTGCACATTTTCCCAGATTAATAGTCTTTAAAAAATTCCAGCATTCTACAGTTTTCTTTCTCTCTCTCTCTCTGTCTCTTTCTCTATGTGGAATACAAGGCAAGCTTTTAGGCAGTAATTAGATGTTTGCAAACAGGTGACACACTCACACACACAAAATCTACACTGAGTGTACAACACATAAAAACACATGCTTTTTCCATGACATAGACAAGTTATGATCCCTTATTGATGTCACTTGTTAAATCCACTTCAGTCAGTGTAGATGAAGGGGAGGAGACAGGTTAAAGAAGGATTTTTAAGCCTTGAGACAATTGAGACATGGATTGTGTATGTGCGCCATTCAGAGGGTGAATGGGCAAGACATAAGATTAAAGTGCCTTTGAACGGGGTACGGTAGTAGGTGCCAAGTGCACCGGTTTGTGTCAAGAACTGTAATGCTGCTGGGTTTTTCACACTCAACAGTTTCCCGTGTGTATCAAGAATGGTCCACCACCCAGAAGACATCCAGCCAACTTGACACAACTGTGGGAAGCATTGGAGTCAACATGGGCCAGCATCCCTGTGGAATGATTTCCACACCTTGTAGAGTCTATGGCCTTAAGAATTGAGGCTGTTCTGAGGGCAAAAGAGGGTGCAACTCAATATTAGGAAGATGTTCCTCATGTTGTGTGTATACAGTGTATGTTCGGAACAGGGCAAACATTGTGAAGAGACTGTATGGCTGGGAATGTGCTTCTGTCACTTCTGCTGAAACAGAGGGAGAGAGATGGTGGGGGAGAGGGAGAGAGATGGCGGGGGAGAGGGAGAGAGATGGTGGGGGAGAGGGAGAGAGATGGTGGGGGAGAGGGAGAGAGATGGGGGGGGAGAGGGAGAGAGATGGCGGGGGAGAGGGAGAGAGATGATGGGGGAGAGGGAGAGAGATGGTGGGGGGAGGGGAGAGAGATGGTGGGGGAGAGAGAGATGGCGGGGGAGGGAGAGAGAGGATGGTGGGGGGAGAGGGAGAGAGATGGTGGGGGAGAGGGAGAGAGATGGTGAGGTAGAGGGAGAGAGATGGTGGGGAGGAGAGGGAGAGAGATGGTGGGGGAGAGGGAGAGAGATGGTGGGGAGAGGGAGAGATATGGCGGGGGAGAGGGAGAGAGATGGCGAGGGAGAGGGAGAGAGATGGTGGGGTAGAGGGAGAGATATGGTGGGGAGAGGGAGAGAGATGGTGAGGTAGAGGGAGAGAGATGGTGGGGAGAGGGAGAGAGATGGTGGGTAGAGGGAGAGAGATGGTGGGGGAGAGGGAGAGAGATGGTGAGGTAGAGGGAGAGATATGGTGGGGAGAGGGAGAGAGATGGTGGGGGAGAGGGAGAGAGATGGTGGGGAGAGGGAGAGAGATGGCGGGGGGGAGAGGGAGAGAGATGGTGGGGTAGAGGGAGAGAGATGGTGGGGGGAGAGGGAGAGAGATGGTGAGGAGAGGGAGAGAGATGGTGGGGGAGAGGGAGAGAGATGGTGAGGTAGAGGGAGAGAGATGGAGAGGAGAGAGATGGAGAGGGAGAGAGATGGTGAGGTAGAGGGAGAGAGATGGGGGAGAGGGAGAGAGATGGTGGGGTAGAGGGAGAGAGATGGTGAGGTAGAGGGAGAGAGATGGTGGGGGGAGAGGGAGAGAGATGGTGGGGGAGAGGGAGAGAGATGGTGGGGGAGAGGGAGAGAGATGGTGAGGTGGAGAGGGGAGAGAGATGGTGAGGAGAGGGAGAGAGATGGGAGGTAGAGGGAGAGAGATGGTGGGGGAGAGAGAGATGGTGAGGTAGAGGGAGAGATGGTGGAGGGGAGAGAGATGGTGAGGTAGAGGAAGAGAGATGGTGGGGTAGAGGGAGAGAGATGGTGGGGGAGAGGGAGAGAGATGGTGAGGTAGAGGGAGAGATGGTGGGGGAGAGGGAGAGAGATGGTGAGGTAGAGGGAGAGAGATGGTGGGGGAGAGGGAGAGAGATGGTGAGGTAGAGGGAGAGAGATGGTGGGGGAGAGGGAGAGAGATGGTGAGGTAGAGGGAGAGAGATGGTGGGGTAGAGGGAGAGAGATGGTGAGGTAGAGGGAGAGAGATGAGCGAGAGGGAGAGAGATGGTGGGGTAGAGGGAGAGAGATGGTGAGGTAGAGGGAGAGAGATGGCGGGAGAGATGGTGGGGGAGAGGGAGAGAGATGGTGGGGGAGAGGGAGAGAGATGGTGGGGGAGAGGGAGAGAGATGGAGAGGGAGAGAGATGGTGAGGTAGAGGGAGAGAGATGGCGGGGGAGAGGGAGAGAGATGGTGGGGTAGAGGGAGAGAGATGGTGAGGTAGAGGGAGAGAGATGGCGGGTGAGAGGGAGAGAGATGGTGGGGAGAGGGAGAGAGATGGTGGGGAGAAGGAGAGAGATGGTGAGGTAGAGGGAGAGAGATGGCGGGGGAGAGGGAGAGAGATGGTGAGGTAGAGGGAGAGAGATGGTGGGGTAGAGGGAGAGAGATGGTGGGGGAGAGGGAGAGAGATGGTGAGGTAGAGGGAGAGAGATGGTGGGGGAGAGGGAGAGAGATGGTGAGGTAGAGGGAGAGAGATGGTGGGGGAGAGGGAGAGAGATGGTGAGGTAGAGGGAGAGAGATGGTGGGGGAGAGGGAGAGAGATGGTGAGGTAGAGGGAGAGAGATGGTGGGGTAGAGGGAGAGAGATGGTGAGGTAGAGGGAGAGAGATGGAGAGGGAGAGAGATGGTGGGGTAGAGGGAGAGAGATGGTGAGGTAGAGGGAGAGAGATGGTGGGAGAGAGGGAGAGAGATGGTGCGGGAGAGAGGGAGAGAGATGGTGGGGGAGAGGGAGAGAGATGGTGGGGGAGAGGGAGAGAGATGGTGGGGGAGAGGGAGAGAGATGGAGAGGGAGAGAGAGGGTGAGGTAGAGGGAGAGAGATGGCGGGGGAGAGGGAGAGAGATGGTGGGGTAGAGGGAGAGAGATGGTGAGGTAGAGGGAGAGAGATGGCGGTTGAGAGGGAGAGAGATGGTGGGGAGAGGGAGAGAGATGGTGGGGGAGGGAGAAGGAGAGAGATGGTGGGGGAGAGGGAGAGAGATGGAGAGGGAGAGAGATGGTGAGGTAGAGGGAAAGAGATGGCGGGGAGAGGGAGAGAGATGGTGAGGTAGAGGGAGAGAGATGGAGAGGGAGAGAGATGGTGAGGTAGAGGGAGAGAGATGGTGGGGGAGAGGGAGAGAGATGGTGAGGTAGAGGGAGAGAGATGGAGAGGGAGAGAGATGGTGAGGGAGAGGGAGAGAGATGGCGGGGGAGAGGGAAAGAGATGGTGGGGGAGAGGGAGAGAGATGGTGAGGTAGAGGGAGAGAGATGGTGGAGGAGAGGGAGAGAGATGGTGAGGTAGAGGGAGAGAGATGGTGAGGTAGAGGGAGAGAGATGGTGAGGGAGAGAGAGAGATGGTGAGGGAGAGAGATGGTGAGGTAGAGGGAGAGAGATGGTGGAGGAGAGGGAGAGAGATGGTGAGGTAGAGGGAGAGATATGGTGAGGTAGAGGGAGAGAGATGGTGGAGGAGAGGGAGAGAGATGGTGGAGGAGAGGGAGAGAGATGGTGAGGGAGAGAGAGAGAGATGGTGAGGGAGAGAGATGGTGAGGTAGAGGGAGAGAGATGGTGAGGTAGAGGGAGAGAGATGGTGGAGGAGAGGGAGAGAGATGGTGAGGTAGAGGGAGAGAGATGGCGGGGGAGAGGGAGAGAGATGGTGAGGTAGAGGGAGAGAGATGGTGGGGTAGAGAGAGAGAGATGGTGAGGGAGAGAGATGGTGAGGTAGAGGGAGAGAGATGGTGAGGTAGAGGGAGAGAGATGGTGGAGGAGAGGGAGAGAGATGGTGGAGGAGAGGGAGAGAGATGGTGGAGGAGAGGGAGAGAGATGGTGAGGTAGAGGGAGAGATGGTGAGGTAGAGGGAGAGAGATGGTGAGGTAGAGGGAGAGAGATGGTGGGGTAGAGAGAGAGAGATGGGAGAGAGATGGTGAGGTAGAGGGAGAGAGATGGTGGAGGAGAGGGAGAGAGATGGTGAGGTAGAGGGAGAGAGATGGCGGGGGAGAGGGAGAGAGATGGTGAGGTAGAGGGAGAGAGATGGTGGGGTAGAGGGAGAGAGATGGTGGGGGAGAGGGAGAGAGATGGTGAGGTAGAGGGAGAGAGATGGTGGGGGAGAGGGAGAGAGATGGTGGGGGGAGAGGGAGAGAGATGGTGAGGTAGAGGGGAGAGAGATGGTGGGGGAGAGGGAGAGAGATGGTGAGATAGAGGGAGAGAGATGGTGGGGGAGAGGGAGAGAGATGGTGAGGTAGAGGGAGAGAGATGGTGGGGTAGAGGGAGAGAGATGGTGAGGTAGAGGGAGAGAGATCGAGAGGGAGAGAGATGGTGGGGTGGTGGAGGAGGGAGAGAGATGGTGAGGTAGAGGGAGAGAGATGGCGGGAGAGATGGTGGGGGAGAGGGAGAGAGATGGTGGGGGAGAGGGAGAGAGATGGTGGGGGAGAGGGAGAGAGATGGCGGGGGAGAGGGAGAGAGATGGTGAGGTAGAGGGAGAGAGATGGCGGGGGAGAGGGAGAGAGATGGTGGGGTAGAGGGAGAGAGATGGTGAGGTAGAGGGAGAGAGATGGCGGGTGAGAGGGAGAGAGATGGTGGGGGAGAGGGAGAGAGATGGTGGGGGAGAAGGAGAGAGATGGTGGGGGAGAGGGAGAGAGATGGAGAGGGAGAGAGATGGTGAGGTAGAGGGAAAGAGATGGCGGGGAGAGGGAGAGAGATGGTGAGGTAGAGGGAGAGAGATGGAGAGGGAGAGAGATGGTGAGGTAGAGGGAGAGAGATGGTGGGGTAGAGGAGAGAGATGGTGAGGTAGAGGGAGAGAGATGGAGAGGGAGAGAAATGGTGAGGTAGAGGGAGAGAGATGGCGGGGGGAGAGGGAAAGAGATGGTGGGGGAGAGGGAGAGAGATGGTGAGGTAGAGGGAGAGAGATGGTGGAGAGGAGAGAGAGATGGTGAGGTAGAGGGAGAGAGATGGTGGGGGAGAGGGAAAGAGATGGTGGGGAGAGGGGAGAGAGATGGTGGGGAGAGGGAGAGAGATGGTGAGGTAGAGGGAGAGAGATGGTGGGGAGAAGGAAAGAGATGGTGGGGGAGAGGGAGAGAGATGGAGAGGGAGAGAGATGGTGAGGTAGAGGGAAAGAGATGGTGGGGAGAGGGAGAGAGATGGTGAGGTAGAGGGAGAGAGATGGAGAGGGAGAGAGATGGTGAGGTAGAGGGAGAGAGATGGTGGGGTAGAGGGAGAGAGATGGTGAGGTAGAGGGAGAGAGATGGTGGGAGGGAGAGAGATGGTGGGGAGAGGGAGAGAGATGGTGAGGTAGAGGGAGAGAGATGGTGGGGAGAGGGAGAGATGGTGAGGTAGAGGGAGAGAGATGGTGGGGGAGAGGGAGAGAGATGGTGAGGTAGAGGGAGAGAGATGGTGGGGAGAGGGAGAGAGATGGTGAGGTAGAGGGAGAGAGATGGTGGGGTAGAGGGAGAGAGATGGTGAGGTAGAGGGAGAGAGATGGAGAGGGAGAGAGATGGTGGGGAGGGGAGAGAGATGGTGAGGTAGAGGGAGAGAGATGGAGGGAGAGATGGTGGGGGAGAGGGAGAGAGATGGTGGGGGAGAGGGAGAGAGATGGTGGGGGAGAGGGAGAGAGATGGGGGGAGGGGAGAGAGAGGGGTAGAGGGAGAGAGATGGTGGGGAGAGGGAGAGAGATGGTGGGGTAGAGGGAGAGAGATGGTGAGGTAGAGGGAGAGAGATGGCGGGTGGGGAGAGGGAGAGAGATGGTGGGGAGAGGGAGAGAGATGGTGGGGAGAAGGAGAGATGGTGGGGAGAGGGAGAGAGATGGAGAGGGAGAGAGATGGTGAGGTAGAGGGAAAGAGATGGCGGGGAGAGGGAGAGAGATGGTGAGGTAGAGGGAGAGAGATGGAGAGGGAGAGATGGTGAGGTAGAGGGAGAGAGATGGTGGGGGAGAGGGAGAGAGATGGTGGGTAGGAGGGAGAGAGATGGAGAGGGAGAGAAATGGTGAGGGAGAGAGATAGAGGGAGAGAGATGGCGGGGAGAGGGAAAGAGATGGTGGGGGAGAGGGAGAGAGATGGTGAGGGAGGGAGAGACGGTGAGGTAGAGGGAGAGAGATGGTGGAGGTAGAGGGAGAGAGATGGTGAGGTAGAGGGAGAGAGATGGCGGGGGAGAGGGAAAGAGATGGTGGGGGAGAGGGAGAGAGATGGTGAGGGAGAGGGAGAGAGATGGTGAGGTAGAGGGAGAGAGATGGTGGGGGAGAAGGAAAGAGATGGTGGGGGGAGAGGGAGAGAGATGGGGAGAGGGAGAGAGATGGTGAGGTAGAGAGAAAGAGATGGCGGGGAGAGGGAGAGAGATGGTGAGGTAGAGGGAGAGAGATGGAGAGGGAGAGAGATGGTGAGGTAGAGGGAGAGAGATGGTGGGGTAGAGGGAGAGAGATGGTGAGGTAGAGGGAGAGAGATGGTGGGGTAGAGGGAGAGAGATGGTGGGGGAGAGGGAGAGAGATGGTGAGGTAGAGGGAGAGAGATGGTGGGGGAGAGGGAGAGAGATGGTGAGGTAGAGGGAGAGAGATGGTGGGGGAGAGGGAGAGAGATGGTGAGGTAGAGGGAGAGAGATGGTGGGGAGAGGGAGAGAGATGGTGAGGTAGAGGGAGAGAGATGGTGGGGGTAGAGGGAGAGAGATGGTGAGGTAGAGGGAGAGAGATGGAGAGGGAGAGAGATGGTGGGGTAGAGGGAGAGAGATGGTGAGGTAGAGGGAGAGAGATGGCGGGAGAGAGGGGAGAGATGGTGGGGGTGGGGAGAGGGAGAGAGATGGTGGGGGAGAGGGAGAGAGATGGAGAGGGAGAGAGATGGTGAGGTAGAGGGAGAGAGATGGCGGGGGAGAGGGAGAGAGATGGTGGGGTAGAGGAGAGAGATGGTGAGGTAGAGGGAGAGAGATGGCGGGTGAGAGGGAGAGATGGTGGGGGGAGAGGGAGAGAGATGGTGGGGGAGAAGGAGAGAGATGGTGGGGGAGAGGGAGAGAGATGGAGAGGGAGAGAGATGGTGAGGTAGAGGGAAAGAGATGACGGGGAGAGGGAAAGGATGAGGGGAGAGGGAGAGAGATGGTGAGGTAGAGGGAGAGAGATGGAGAGGGAGAGAGATGGTGAGGTAGAGGGAGAGAGATGGTGGGGGAGAGGGAGAGAGATGGTGAGGTAGAGGGAGAGAGATGGAGAGGGAGAGAGATGGTGAGGTAGAGGGAGAGAGTTGGCGGGGGAGAGGGAAATAGATGGTGGGGGAGAGGGAGAGAGATGGTGAGGTAGAGGGAGAGAGATGGTGGAGGAGAGCGAGAGAGATGGTGAGGTAGAGGGAGAGAGATGGAGAGGGAGAGAGATGGTGAGGTAGAGGGAGAGAGATGGCGGGGGAGAGGGAAAGAGATGGTGGGGGAGAGGGAGAGAGATGGTGAGGTAGAGGGAGAGAGATGGTGGAGGAGAGGGAGAGAGATGGTGAGGTAGAGGGAGAGAGATGGCGGGGGAGAGGGAAAGAGATGGTGGGGGAGAGGGAGAGAGATGGTGGGGGAGAGGGAGAGAGATGGTGAGGTAGAGGGAGAGAGATGGTGGGGGAGAGGGAGAGAGATGGTGAGGTAGAGGGAGAGAGATGGCGGGGGAGAGGGAAAGAGATGGTGGGGAGAGGGAGTGTGTGAGTGTGTGTGTGTGTGTGTGTGTGTGTGTGTGTGTGTGTGTGTGTGTGTGTGTGTGTGTGTGTGTGTGTGTGTGTGTGTGTGTGTGTGTGTGTGTGTGTGTGTGTGTGTGTGTGTGTGTAGCATTCCATAGATTCCTGTCGGGAACTCTGAGTTATGTGTAGACATTGATGATGTGGTACAACCAGTAGGACAGGATGAGGAGTGTCTCTACACCACGATGGGGTAAACACAATAACACATCACAGGAAAAATCCATCCTCTCTCTCATGGGCACACACGCACACACACACACACACACACCCACACACACACACGCACACACACACAGGTCTGTCAGGTGGCTCAGTGGGGTTCGTCTTCTTCTAGAGTATCAACACACAAACAAACACAGTCTTGTATAACTAACCTTGTGTGGATACATATTTCAGTCCCATTCAAAATCCTATTTTCCCTAACCTTAAACCTTACCCTAGGGTTAGGAGTAACCTTAAACCTAACCCTAGCTCCTAACCCCAACCCTAGCTCCTTAAGCTAATTCTAACAATAATTTGAACCTTAACCCTAAACCCCCTAAAAATACCATGTGTCCTTGTGGGGACTAACAAAATGTTTGTTCGTTTGCTATTCTTTTGGGGACTTCTGGTTAAACACACACACACACTGTGAGGTGTGAGGTTTTCTCTGTGGTGTTTTCTCACACAACAAGTTGACGATAGTATATTTCCGGCGCCGACAGAGATGGCCGCCTCGCTTCGCGTTCCTAGGAAACTATGCAGTTTTTTGTTTTTTTTACGTGTTATTTCTTACATTAGTACCCCAGGTCATCTTAGGTTTCATTACATACAGTCGAGAAGAACTACTGAATATAAGATCAGCGTCAACTCACCATCAGTACGACCAAGAATATGTTTTTCGCGACGCGGATCCTGTGTTCTGCCTTACAAACAGGACAACGGAATGGATCGCATGCAGCGACCCAAAAAAACGACTCCAAAAAAGAGGGAAACGAGGCGGTCTTCTGGTCAGACTCCGGAGACGGGCACACCGTGAACCACTCCCTAGCATTCTTCTTGCCAATGTCCAGTCTCTTGACAACAAGGTTGATGAAATCCGAGCAAGGGTAGCATTCCAGAGGGACATCAGAGACTGTAACGTTCTTTGCTTCATGGAAACATGGCTCACTGGAGAGACGCCATCCGAGGCGGTGCAGCCAACGGGTTTCTCCACGCATCGCGCCGACAGAAACAAACATCTTTCTGGTAAGAAGAGGGGCGGGGGCGTATGCCTTATGACTAACGAGACATGGTGTGATGAAAGAAACATACAGGAACTCAAATCCTTCTGTTCACCTGATTTATAATTCCTCACAATCAAATGTAGACCGCATTATCTACCAAGAGAATTCTTGTCTTGCTCCCAGTCTTGCTCCCAGGCAGACTAAATAACTTTTTTGCCCGCTTTGAGGACAATACAGTGCCACTGACACTGCCTGCAACGAAAACATGCGGTCTCTCCTTCACTGCAGCCGAGGTGAGTAATACATTTAAACGTGTTAACCCTTGCAAGGCTGCAGGCCCAGACGGCATCCCCAGCCGCGCCCTCAGAGCATGCGCAGACCAGCTGGCCGGTGTGTTTACGGACATATTCAATCAATCTCTATACCAGTCTGCTGTTCCCACATGCTTCAAGAGGGCCACCATTGTTCCTGTTCCCAAGAAAGCTAAGGTAACTGAGCTAAACGACTACCGCCCCGTAGCACTCACTTCCGTCATCATGAAGTGCTTTGAGAGACTAGTCAAGGACCATATCACCTCCACCCTACCGGACACCCTAGACCCACTCCAATTTGCTTACCGCCCAAATAGGTCCACAGACGATGCAATCTCAACCACACTGCACACTGCCCTAACCCATCTGGACAAGAGGAATACCTATGTGAGAATGCTGTTCATCGACTACAGCTCGGCATTCAACACCATAGTACCCTCTAAGCTCGTCATCAAGCTCAAGACCCTGGGTCTCGACCCCGCCCTGTGCAACTGGGTACTGGAGTTCCTGACGGGCCGCCCCCAGGTGGTGAGGGTAGGCAACAACATCTCATCCCCGCTGATCCTCAACACTGGGGCCCCACAAGGGTGCGTTCTGAGCCCTCTCCTGTACTCCCTGTTCACCCACGACTGCGTGGCCACTCACGCCTCCAACTCAGTCATCAAGTTTGCGGACGACACAACAGTGGTAGGCTTGATTACCAACAACGACGAGACGGCCTACAGGGAGGAGGTGAGGGCCCTCGGAGTGTGGTGTCAGGAAAATAACCTCACACTCAACGTCAACAAAACTAAGGAGATGATTGTGGACTTCAGGAAACAGCAGAGGGAACACCCCCCTATCCACATCGATGGAACAGTAGTGGAGAGGGTAGCAAGTTTTAAGTTCCTCGGCATACACATCACAGACAAACTGAATTGGTCCACTCACACAGACAGCATCGTGAAGAAGGCGCAGCAGCGCCTCTTCAACCTCAGGAGGCTGAAGAAATTTGGCTTGTCACCTAAAGCACTCACAAACTTCTACAGATGCACAATCGAGAGCATCCTGGCGGGCTGTATCACCGCCTGGTACGGCAACTGCTCTGCCCTCAACCGTAAGGCTCTCCAGAGGGTAGTGAGGTCTGCACAACGCATCACCGGGGGCAAACTACCTGCCCTCCAGGACACCTACACCACCTGATGTTACAGGAAGGCCATAAAGATCATCAAGGACATCAACCACCCGAGCCACTGCCTGTTCACCCCGCTATCATCCAGAAGGCGAGGTCAGTACAGGTGCATCAAAGCTGGGACCGAGAGACTGAAAAACAGCTTCTATCTCAAGGCCATCAGACTGTTAAACAGCCACCACTAACATTGAGTGGCTGCTGCCAACACACTGACACTGACTCAACTCCAGCCACTTTAATAATGGGAATTGATGGGAAATGATGTAAATATATCACTAGCCACTTTAATCAATGCTACCTTATATAATGTTACTTACCCTACATTATTCATCTCATATGCATACGTATATACTGTACTATATATCATCGACTGCATCCTTATGTAATACATGTATCACTAGCCACTTTAACTATGCCACTTTGTTTACATACTCATCTCATATGTATATACTGTACTCGATACCATCTACTGTATCTTGCCTATGCTGCTCTGTACCATCACTCATTCATATATCCTTATGTACATATTCTTTATCCCCTTACACTGTGTATAAGACAGTAGTTTTGGAATTGTTAGTTAGATTACTTGTTGGTTATTACTGCATTGTCGGAACGAGAAGCACAAGCATTTCGCTACACTCGCATTAACATCTGCTAACCATGTGTATGTGACAAATAAAATTGGATTTGATTTGATTTGATAGTGATGACAGGACTACTACAAGAGTTGAGCTCTAGTTCACAACCCACCGAGGGGATTGAAAGACATACTGCGCCACTTGGCTCCATCTAGGCTTGTTCTACTCAAGATATTTAGATCTGAACATTCCACAATGTTCTGCCATACTGAACGCAACCCTGCTCTTTCTCTCCGAAGGGATTTCTCAGCTCACAGAACACTAAGCCGTGCACTGACTGATGAGCAATTAGCCAACATTTCTATGATTGTTAATAAGGGCCGCTACGCTAAGCTATGCTTGCAGTGGGAACAGGATTACAGCCTATTAATTAGCCTAGCATTTAGCATAATGTTAGCTGGGCAGCAGTGGAGGCTCCTCAGAGGAGGAAGGGGAGGACCATCCTCCTCAGTGAATTTCATAAAAATATTGAAACATTATTAAAGTTATCCTTTTTAGTTAATTATGCTAAATATATTCAAGTCAGCAAATAATTGATTAAAACTCACTGTTTTGCAATGAAGGTCTACAGTAGCCTCAGCAGCACTCTGTTGGGTAGCACCATGGTGCAGCCGGAGGACAGCTAACTTCGGTCCTCCTCTGCGTACATTAATGGTTATCACCCCCTTCTATAGACTTACACAGTAATTATGACAACTTCCAGAGGACATCCTCCAACCTACAGTCTCGGAGCTCTTTCAACAATCAACTGACATGCTGTTCACCCAATCAAAGGATCAGAGAATGAATCTAGTACTGAAAGCATACGCTACAGCTAGCCAGCACTGCAGTGCATATGATGTGGTGAGTAGTTGACTCAAAGAGAAAGAAAATAGTTTAACAGAAAAGCAAGAGTGAGAGTGCTATATTTCTTAGTAATTTTTTTGTTTCACTTACTAAGCTAGCATTGAATGCAGGTAACTAGTTTAGCATATTCAAACACCCGGCTCAAACAGAGAGTGATGCTATGTTAGCTAGCTGGCTATGGCTATCCAACAGAGAGGGATGCTATATGTCAGCTAGCTGGCTATGGCTATCCAACAGAGAGGGATGCTATGTTAGCTAGCTGGCTATGGCTATCCAACAGAGAGGGATGCTATGTTAGCTAGCTGGCTATGGCTATCCAACAGAGAGGGATGCTATGTTAGCTAGCTGGCTATGGCTATCCAACACTTGAACTCTTCCAAGTCAATTATTCATTTATTTCCACCGAGGCCCGCCGATGAAACTGCTTGCTACTGACTGTACACTGTACTGCATGATTATAGTGGGTTTACTAGCGCGTTAGTCCTAGTAACTATGTTGACTATGACATGACAGTGATGAATGTTGTATGCGGTTAGCGGTCATGATACGAAGGTTGGCTTGGAAAGTTTTTTTTCGCCTGGTCACAGACACCTGATGTGTTGTGCACTGAAGTCCACAAACGAAGGGAAAAGGTGAGAGGAGGAGTGCGTGTAAATAGATGCGAAAAGGAATTACATACAGTACCAGTCAAAAAAATATCTTTATTTTGACTATTTTCTACGTTGCAGAATAATAGTGAAGACATCAAAACTTTGAAATCACACATATGGAATCATGTAGTAACCAAAACAGTGTTAAACAAATAAAAATGTGTTTTACATTATTCAAAGTAGTTACCCTTTACCTTGATGTCAGCTTTGCAATGGAAAAAATCAATTGTTAGTTTGCACACTCTTGGCATTCTCTCAACCAGCTTCATGAGTCACCGGGAATGCTTTTCAGTTAACAGGTGTGCCTTGTTAATTTGTAGAATTTCATTCATTCTTAATGTGCTTAAGTCAATCAGTTGTGTTGTGGCAAGGTAGGGGTGGTATACAGAAGATAGTCCAATTTGGTCTAAGACCAAGTTCATATTATGGCAAGAACAGCTCAAATAAGCAAAGCGAAATTATGAAACTGGCTCTCATGAGGACTGCCACAGGAAAGGAAGACCCAGAGTTACCTCTGCTGCAGAGGATAAGTTCATTAGAGTTACCAGCCTCAGATTGCAGCCCAAATAAATGCTTCACCGAGTTCAAGTAACAGACACATCTCAACATCATCTGTTCAGAGGAGGATGCGTGAATCAGTCCTTCATGGTCGAATTGCTGCAAATAAACCACTACTAAAGGACACCAATAAGAAGAAGAAACTTGCTTGGGACAAAAAACACGAGCAATGGACATTAGACCAGTGAAAATCTGTCCTTTGGTCTGATGATTTAATCGTTTTGATGTCTTCACTTTTATTCTACAATGTGGAAAATAGTCAAAACTAATAAATGAGTAGGTGTGTCCAAACATTTGACTGGTACTGTATATACAACGAGCTGTTTGTATGTGGCTGCTATGAAAGTGCACTGTGTTTGCGTGTGATCAGGGGTGTGTTCATTGCGCCGATTCTGTTGAAAAACGTTTCTTAAATGGAAGCAAATGGAATGAAATGGGGATAAACATACCTGAATTTGTCCAATAGAAGTTCTCGTATTGCAACTGTTGGACTAATGATTACACTCAGCTAGATGCAGGCAAGTGTGTGCAAGGAGTTATTGAATGTGTCACTGTCTGTCACCTTAATTACTCAAGATTCTCTCGACCTGTGCACCTACATTGTGAACTGTCTTTCATAGGCTAGGTTGTAGCAACCTCATGATGGGTACAGGGAGATTTTGAGAGTCATGTAGTTGGCTAAACCTATCGATGTTACGTTGAACTGGGTGAATGGAATATGAATGACAGTCATCCAATATGCTGTAATAGAAATAAGGCCGTGCCCATAAAAAAAATAATCATCCTCCCTCATCTTAAAAGGCACAGACCGCCGCTGCTGGCCAGTGCCTGATTAGCAAGAAGAAGGCATTTATTTGGTGTGTGGCGGGGAAGAATGTGAACAGAGCCCATGATCTGACAGCCATGCTAATTGAATTGTGGGAAGATGCAAATTCCAGACTGTGACACACACAGACGGACCTACTGAACTCCGCAAAAAGGATTCATTAAGACAATGTTGTCTCGCCCGTCTCTCTCTCTCCCTCCTTCCCACTCTCTCTCCTTCCCTACATTCACTCTCTTTCACATCTGTCTGTCTCTCTGTGAAGGGTGTTGTTTCTTTTGTCATCCTGTTGTCTGTTCCCTGTGTGCCAGTTTCCTTCACAGAGGGGAAATGATGCTTCAGGCTCAGGAAGTGCTTAACTCCAAATGATCTGAGTTTGAGATAGATACACAATATACACACATGTATTGGACACCCCTTCAAATGAGTAGATTTGACTATATCAGCCCCACCCGTTGCTGACAGGTGTATAAAATCAAGCACACCACCATGCAATCTCCATAGACAAACATTGGCAGTAGAATGGCCTCTGTTTACCTTTTAACTAGGCAAGTCAGTTAAAAGAGCAACTTCTTATTGACAATGACAGCCAAACCTGGACAACGCTGGGCCAATTGTGCGCCGCACTATGGGACTCCCAATCACGGCCGTATGTGACGCAGCCTGGATTCAAACCAGGTACTGCAGTGACGCCTCTTGCACTGAGATACAGTGCCTTAGACCACTGCGCCACTCAGGAGCCTTACTGAAGACCTCAATGACTTTACATGTGGCACTCACATAGGATTCCAACAAGTCAGTTCATCAAATTTCTGCCCTACTAGAACTGACTCGGTCATACTCTAAGTGTTGGTATTGTGAAGTGGAAATGTCTAGGAGCAACAATGGCTCAGCCGCAAAGTGGTAGGCCACACAAGCTCACAGAACAGGACCGCCAAGTGCTGAAGCGTAAAAATCGTGTGTCCCTGCAGCAATGTTCCAACATCTAGTGGAAACCCTTCCCAGAAGAGTGGAGGCTGTTATAGCAGCAATGTTCCAATATCTAGTGGAAACACTTCCCAGAAGAGTGGAGGCTGTTATAGCAGCAATGTTCCAACATCTAGTGGAAACACTTCCCAGAAGAGTGGAGGCTGTTATAGCAGCTATGTTCCAACATCTAGTGGAAACACTTCCCAGAAGAGTGGAGGCTGTTATAGCAGCAATGTTCCAACATCTAGTGGAAACACTTCCCAGAATAGTGGAGTCTGTTATAGCAGCAAAGGGGGGACCAACTCCATATTAATGCCCATGATTTTGGAATGAGATGTTCGATGAGCAGATGTCCACATACTTTTGGTCATGTAGTGTATATACACACACACACTTAGCTCTGCATCACAGAGCATTGGAGATTTTCATCATGGGTAGAAGCAAGGAAGGACACTGAATGTGGGTACGTGTGTGTGCATACATGTCTGTGTGTTTCCCCCACCACTTCTTTCTCTCTCTCTCTCGCTTCACTGCTTCTACTCTGACTCTTGACTTCAAAGACACACAGACACACACAAGCTCCATTCACCAGTCACTCATCACTGACACAGCCTATTCAGACTAGGCTAAAAGAGAGGGGGGAAGACGGGGAATGTATGAAAAGAGAGGGGGGAAGACAGGGAGTGTATGAAAAGAGAGGGGGGAAGAGAGGGGGAGTGTATGAAAAGAGAGGGGGAAGAGAGGGGGAGTGTATGAAAAGAGAGAGGGGGAGTGTATGAAAAGAGAGAGGGGGAAGACGGGGAGTGTATGAAAAGAGAGGGGGAAGAGAGGGGGAGTGTATGAAAAGAGAGAGGGGAAGAGGGGGAGTGTATGAGAAGAGAAGAGGGGGTGTATGAAAAGAGAGGGGGGAAGACGGGGAGTGTATGAAAAGAGAGGGGGGAAGAGAGGGGAGTGTATGAAAAGAGAGAGGGGGAGTGTATGAAAAGAGAGAGGGGGAGGACGGGGAGTGTATGAAAAGAGAGGGGGGAAGACGGGGAGTGTATGAAAAGAGAGGGGAGAAGACGGGGAGTGTATGAAAAGAGAGGGGGAGGGGAGGGGAGTGTATGAAAAGAGAGAGGGGGAAGACGGGGAGTGTATGAAAAGAGAGGGGGAAAGACGGGGAGTGTATGAAAAGAGAGAGGGGGAAGATGGGGGGTGTATGAAAAGAGAGGGGGGAAGACGGGGAGTGTATGAAAAGAGAGGGGGGAAGACGGGGAGTGTATGAAAAGAGAGGGGAGGGAGGGGGAGTGTATGAAAAGAGAGAGGGGGAAGACGGGGAGTGTATGAAAAGAGAGGGGGGAGGAGAGGGAGGGAAGACGGGGAGTGTATGAAAAGAGAGGGGGAAGACGGGGAGTGTATGAAAAGAGAGGGGGGAAGAGGGGGAGTGTATGAAAAGAGAGGGGGGAAGACGGGGAGTGTATGACAAGAGAGGGGGGAGGAGAGGGGGAGTGTATGAAAAGAGAGAGGGGGAAGACGGGGAGTGTATGAAAAGAGAGGGGGGAGGAGAGGGGGAGTGTATGAAAAGAGAGGGGGAAGACGGGGAGTGTATGAAAAGAGAGGGGGGGGAGAGGGGAGTGTATGAAAAGAGAGGGGGGAAGACGGGGAGTGTATGAAAAGACAGAGGGGGAAGAGGGGAGTGTATGAAAAGAGAGGGGGAAGACGGGGAGTGTATGAAAAGACAGAGGGGGAAGACGGGGAGTGTATGAAAAGAGAGGGGGATGAGAGGGGGAAGACGGGAAGTGTATGAAAAGAGAGGGGGGAGGAGAGGGGAGTGTATGAAAAGAGAGAGGGGGAAGACGGGGAGTGTATGAAAAGACAGAGGGGAAAGACGGGGAGTGTATGAAAAGACAGAGGGGGAAGACGGGGAGTGTATGAAAAGACAGAGGGGGAAGAGGGGGGAAGACGGGAGTGTATGAAAAGAGAGGGGGAAGACGGGGAGTGTATGAAAAGACAGAGGGGGAAGAGAGGGGGAAGACGGGGAGTGTATGAAAAGAGAGGGGGAAGACGGGGAGTGTATGAAAAGACAGAGGGGGAAGAGGGGGGGAAGAGGGGGAGTGTATGAAAAGACAGAGGGGGAAGACGGGGAGTGTATGAAAAGACAGAGGGGGAAGACGGGGAGTGTATGAAAAGACAGAGGGGGAAGAGAGGGGGAAGACGGGGAGTGTATGAAAAGAGAGGGGGAAGACGGGGAGTGTATGAAAAGACAGAGGGGGAAGAGAGGGGGAAGACGGGGAGTGTATGAAAAGAGAGGGGGAAGACGGGAGTGTATGAAAAGACAGAGGGGGAAGACGGGGGGAGTGTATGAAAAGACAGAGGGGGAAGACGGGGAGTGTATGAAAAGAGAGGGGGAAGACGGGGGAGACGTATGAAAAGAGAGGGGGAAGACGGGGAGTGTATGAAAAGAGAGGGGGGAAGACGGGAGTGTATGAAAAGAGAGGGGAGAAGACGGGGGAGTGTATGAAAAGACAGAGGGGGAAGACAGGGGAGTGTATGAAAAGAGAGAGAGGGAAGACAGCGGGAGTGTATGAAAAGAGAGAGGGGGAGTGTATGAAAAGAGAGAGGGGGAAGAGAGGGGAGTGTATGAAAAGAGAGAGGGGGAAGACGGGAGTGTATGAAAAAGAGGGGGAGGGGGAGGGGGAAGAGGGGAGTGTATGAAAAGAGAGAGGGGAAGATGGGGAGTGTAAAGAAAAGAGAGGGGGAAGACGGGGAGTGTATGAAAAGAGAGGGGGGGGAAGACGGGGAGTGTATGAAAAGAGAGGGGGAAGAGAGGGGAGTGTATGAAAAGAGAGAGGGGAAGAAGGGGAGTGTATGAAAAGAGAGGGGGAAGACGGGGAGTGTATGAAAAGAGAGGGGGAAGACGGGGAGTGTATGAAAAGAGAGGGGGGAAGACGGGGGTGTATGAAAATACAGAGGGGGAAGACGGGGAGTGTATGAAAAGAGAGGGGGGAAGACGGGAGTGTATGAAAAGAGAGGGGGAAGACGGGGAGTGTATGAAAATACAGAGGGGGAAGACGGGAGTGTATGAAAAGAGAGGGGGAAGACGGGAGTGTATGAAAAGACAGAGGGGGAAGACGGGGAGTGTATGAAAAGAGAGGGGGAAGACGGGGAGTGTATGAAAAGAGAGGGGGAAGACGGGGAGTGTATGAAAATACAGAGGGGGAAGACGGGGAGTGTATGAAAAGAGAGGGGGAAGACGGGGGTGTATGAAAAGACAGAGGGGGAAGACGGGGAGTGTATGAAAAGACAGAGGGGGAAGAGAGGGGGAAGACGGGGAGTGTATGAAAAGAGAGGGGGAAGACGGGGAGTGTATAAAAAGAGAGGGGGAAGACGGGGAGTGTATGAAAAGAGAGGGGGGAAGACGGGGAGTGTATGAAAAGAGAGAGGGGGAAGACGGGGAGTGTATGAAAAGAGAAGGGAAGACAGCGGGAGTGTATGAAGAGAGGGGGAGTGTATGAAAAGAGAGAGGGGGAAGAGAGGGGGAGTGTATGAAAAGAGAGAGGGGGAAGACGGGAGTGTATGAAAAGAGAGGGGGGAAGACGGGGAGTGTATGAAAAGAGAGGGGGAAGACGGGGAGTGTATGAAAAGAGAGGGGGGAAGACGGGGAGTGTATGAAAAGAGAGGGGGAAGACGGGGAGTGTATGAAAAGAGAGAGGGAGGAAGAGAGGGGGGTGTATGAAAAGAGAGAGGGGGAAGACGGGGAGTGTATGAAAAGAGAGGGGGGAAGACGGGGAGTGTATGAAAAGAGAAGGGAAGACGGGGAGTGTATGAAAAGAGAGAGGGGGAAGAGAGGGGGGTGTATGAAAAGAGAGAGAGGGAAGACGGGGAGTGTATGAAAAGAGAGAGGGAGGAAGAGAGGGGGGTGTATGAAAAGAGAGAGGGGGAAGACGGGGAGTGTATGAAAAGAGAGAGGGAGGAAGAGAGGGGGTGTATGAAACAGAGAGGGGGAAGAGAGTGGGGTGTATGAAAAGAGAGAGGGGGAAGAGAGGGGGAGTGTATGAAAAGAGAGAGGGGGAGTGTATGAAAAGAGAGAGGGGAGTGTATGAAAAGAGAGAGGGGGAAGAGAGGGGGAGTGTATGAAAAGAGAGAGGGGGAAGAGAGAGGGAGTGTATGAAAAGAGAGAGGGGGTGTATGAAAAGAGAGAGGGGGTGTATGAAAAGAGAGAGGGGGAAGACAGGGGGGTGTATGAAAAGAGAGCGAGGAGAAGAAAAGTGAGTGCACAAGAGAGATCCACTTCTTGACCGCAGGGGACCGCTGAGTCACAAAGCAGAGCTGATAAACACACTCAACCACACATAATGTAGTCTGAACCTATCCCCGTACGTGTACACTCACACTCACACACGTGCCCTTACCTGATGATTGTGTTTGTGCTTCTCAAACACTCACACCCACTAACTAATGATCTCCTCCACACCCACCCTCATCTGTTCCTCCTCCTCTTCTCTCTTCATCTACTCTCTTTCTCTTTCTTTTCTCCTCATCAGATGACACAAAGGGCTGTCTCAATAATCCCTCACCCCACCCAGAAGGTCTGTGTGTGTGTGTGTGCTACATTAGAATCTGTCTCTCCTCTCTTCTCCATAACATCTGACTCTTTTAACAATCCGCACTTTCTGAGAACCCCCCCCTGTCATACACACGTACACACACACACACACACACACACACACACACACACACACACACACACACACACACACCACACACACACACACACACACACACCACGTCACACACCCGTCACACACACGGTCTCACACACACCACGTCACACACCCACACACGGTCTCTCACACACACGTCACACACCACACGAGCACTTTGCTCACACATGGCACACACACACACACTGTCACACACACACACACACACACACACACACACACACACACACACACACACACACACACACACACACACACACACACACACACA
>NC_068457.1:17258159-17260659 GCF_023373465.1 Oncorhynchus keta | reverse complement strand
TATTTCCTCCCTCTCTATTTCCTCCCTCTCTATTTCCTCCTCTCTATTTCCTCCCTCTCTATTTCCTCCCTCTCTATTTCCTCCCTCTCTATTTCCTCCCTCTCTATTTCCTCCCTCCTCCTCTCTCTATTTCCTCCCTCTCTATTTCCTCCCTCTCTATTTCCTCCCTCCTCTCTATTTCCCTCCCTCTCTATTTCCTCCTCCTATTTCCTCCTCTCTATTTCCTCCCTCTCTATTTCCTCCTCTCTATTTCCTCCCTCTCTATTTCCTCCCTCTCTATTTCCTCCCTCTCTATTTCCTCCCTCTCTATTTCCTCCCTCTCTATTTCCTCCTCTCTATTTCCTCTCCCTCCCTCTCTATTTCCTCCCTCTCTATTTCCTCCCTCTCTATTTCCTCCCTCTCTATTTCCTCCTCTCTATTTCCTCCCTCTCTATTTCCTCTCTATTTCCTCCCTCTCTATTTCCTCCCTCTCTATTTCCTCCCTCTCTATTTCCTCCCTCTCTATTTCCTCCCTCCTCCCTCTCTATTTCCTCCTCTCTATTTCCTCCCTCTCTATTTCCTCCCTTTCCTCCCTCTATTTCCTCCCTCTCTATTTCCTCCCTCTCTATTTCCTCCCTCTCTATTTCCTCCTCTCTATTTCCTCCCTCTCTATTTCCTCCCTCTCTATTTCCTCCCTCTCTATTTCCTCCCTCTTTCCTCCCTATTTCCTCTCTCTATTTCCTCCCTCTCTATTTCCTCCTCTCTATTTCCTCCTCTATTTCCTCCCTCTCTATTTCCTCCCTCTATTTCCTCCCTCTCTATTTCCTCCCTCTCTATTTCCTCCCTCTCTATTTCCTCTCTCTATTTCCTCCCTCTCTATTTCCTCCCTCTCTATTTCCTCCCTCTCTTTTCCTCCTCTATCTTTCCTCCCTCTCTATTTCCTCCCTCTCTATTTCCTCCCTCTCTCTTTCCTCCCTCTCTATTTCCTCCCTCTCTCTTTCCTCCCTCTTCCTCCCTCTCTCCTCCCTTCCTCCTCTCTATTTCCTCCCTCTCTATTTCCTCCCTCTCTCTTTCCTCCCTCTCTCTTTCCTCCCTCTCTCTTTCCTCCCTCTCTCTTTCCTCCCTCTCTCTTTCCTCCCTCTCTATTTCCTCCCTCTCTCTTTCCTCCCTCTCTCTTTCCTCCCTCTCTCTTTCCTCCCTCTCTATTTCCTCCCTCTCTCTTTCTGAGCTGGAGCCATAAGCATGTCCGTCACACTGGCCTTAATCTCTGAGTTCGCAGCTGCCAACGGTGTGTGTGTGTGTGTGTGTGTGTGTGTGTGTGTGTGTGTGTGTGTGTGTGTGTGTGTGCGCGCATGTGGGCATACATATGAGTTGGGACAAATCTGTCCAATTCAGTCATTATGTTGCTCACCTTTGTGTGTGTGTACGTGTTCGTATGCACTCCTGTGTGAAGCCTGGAGCTCAAGTTACACTCCCAGACAAAAGGCCTCTTTCACCCTGCCTTTTATGTGAGGAAACACACACACCGCTCTGTACAAGACTGTTGCCCCTGTTGCACAGTATTTCATTATACCCCCCTTTCCTCTCCTGTCTTTCCCTTTTTCCTAGGAATCTGTGGTTTCCCCCCTCCCTCTACACAGACACTCACACTCTCCCAGGCGTGGCTCATTGGCCCCTTCTTTAAACAGGTGGGCCATGTTTGGCAGAGACCCCCGACACACACACGCTCACATCACTCATCCTTCCCCTCCCTCTCCCCAGGGAAAACCCTCGGTCCCCTGACCGAATCTCTTATCCAGCCCCAGGCTTCTCTCCGGGCCCAGGAAGCACAAGGCCGGATGGCTGTTGACTCATCTGTCTGCCTGTAACAAGCAGATATGCATTGTGTCTAAATGGTATTTATGCCTGTAGGGCTCTTCTCTCTTTCTGCCACTCTCTCTGCCTCTTCTTTGTTTGGACTAGACTTGACTATTTATTACCTCTTGAGGTTATTTCGGTAATAAGGTTAGGTGGGTGCTGGCGAGGGGGCAGACAGACTGTCTTATCGGATTGGTTTAGGGGATCATCCCCTTGTTAAGTAAGTATCTAGTTTATTATAGAACAGTGTTTAAACACACTCAC
Organism: Oncorhynchus keta; assembly: GCF_023373465.1. Lineage (NCBI taxonomy): Eukaryota > Metazoa > Chordata > Actinopteri > Salmoniformes > Salmonidae > Oncorhynchus > Oncorhynchus keta. The sequence continues at coordinate 17,258,559 of NC_068457.1, read as the reverse complement.
CATGACCTACCTTTTCCATGACACGGACAGACTAGTGGTAATACTACGGAAGGAAGGAAGGAAGGAAGGAAGGAAGGAAGGAAGGAAGGAAGGAAGGAAGGAAGGAAGGAAGGAAGGAAGGGGAGGAGAGGAGAGGAGAGGAGAGGAGAGGAGAGGAGAGGAGAGGAGAGGAGAGGAGAGGAGAGGAGAGGAGAGGAGAGGAGAGGAGAGGAGAGGAGAGGAAAGGAAAGGAAAGAAGGGGAGGTCTAGAGTGTTTAAATGTTAAATACCTTATCACTCCAATTTCACACTCCCATCTCCAGCCACGATATGACACACACTAATCCTGGCCTGAGGGGAGGGGTGTGTGTCTGTGTGTCACTAACGCCATCTGTCACTCTGTCACCTCATTAAGCAGTCC